>NC_089768.1:30217500-30237500 GCF_040412425.1 Macrobrachium rosenbergii
AGGGCTTAGTAACTAATTAAACTTTACGATTTATCTTACCTAATTTCGGTATACGTTATCTTACCTAATTTCGGTATACATATGACTTACTATCTGGAAAAGAATTCTGTGGGGGTAAGACATCAATGGCACTAAAGATTTTGGGGATTGGGAAGGGGTGACAGAGGGAGAGAGTGAGAGGGAGAGGAAGTGAGAAAGAGAGTAGAGGGGGTGTTAGGGAGGAGAAGGAGGGAAAAATGAGAGAGAGAGAGAGAGAGAGAGAGAGAGAGAGAGAGAGAGAGAGAGAGAGAGAGAGAGAGGGAGAAGGAGAGAAAGATATTTTATCGGTTGTCATTCATGGTTGTCTCAGGCAGTGCCGGGTTGGCTAGCTAGTATATATATACATATGTTTGTAAATATATATATATATATATATATATATATATATATATATATATATATATATATATATATATATATATATATATATATATATATATATATGACATTTTCTATCATCACCGTGATTTATATACGATCATGAAGCTTCAAATATCGCTTAATATCAAATCCACGCTGTGATGTGTGTGATAAATGGACGTGTGTCTCGAAGTTCATTGTCGATCTGAGCTATTCCCGTAAAATTAAGATCGGGGATATTCAATGGATTTGATATTAAAGTTTATTTGTAGTTTCAAGTAGCTTCAATATATATATATATAAAATACTATATATATATATATATATTATTTGATTCATTGAAGATTTCACAATAAAATTAAGATACAATTTGATTTTAAAACCAATAAAGACTCGATATTATCTGATTCAAGATCTAGATTTTAAAACCAATGGCAAATTATGAGTGCTCAAACGATACAACGCCAAAGGAGACAGCAAATTAATCACATGTTTTTGTGTTTACAGGGGAAGATCTGTTGCCTTTTATCACTGGCCCTACTTGTGACAGTGAATGTCTCCCAAGCACGGCACATCAGTTCCAGTGAAAGCAGAGAAGACGATCACTTTCGCCTCGAAGATTTAGTGGGATTTGGCGCTGGTCGTGGTCACCCATTTGGGGGAGGTGGTGGTTCTGGTAGTCGGTTCCTGGATGGAAGTAAAAATGGAGGTCCTTTTCGAATGTCTGGAAGCGGTCCACCGGGAACCGGTCATTCACCTGGAGGCAGACATAGAGACACCCCATTGCCGATTGGCAGTGAAACTGGCCGTCCACTTAGAGTAGGTGGTGGACATCGTTTTATGAAAGGAGGCAGTGTTCAGCATGGGGGCACTGGATCTCACAACCTATTCAGAATCAGCAATGTGGTAGATTCTCCACTCGGGGGTGCAGTTGGTGATAATCAAAGGCTCACATCTGGGGACAATGAAGATGGTTATGGTGGTAATCACCCACGTGGAAGTGGTGACAGAGGGGTTGAACTACCTTTGAGAAATGGCAACATAGGTCTTCCTTCTGAAAATAGTGGTAGCGGCAGTGGCCTTCAGTTTGGAGATGACACTGGGGGTGAACTTCCTTTGGGATATGGAAACAAAGGTCTTCCTTCTAGAAATGGTGGTAATGGCAATGGCCTTCAGTTTGGAGGTGGCAGTGGGGTTGAACTTTCTTTGGGAAAATGGTAACGCAGCTCTTCCCTCTGTAGTTGGTGGTAGCGATAGTGGCCTTCAGTTTGGAGGTAACAGTGGGGTTGAACTTTCTCTTGGATATAGTAATGTACGTCTTCCCTCTGGAAATATTGGTAGTGGCAGTGGCCTTCAGTCTGGAGGTGGCAGTGGTGTTGAACTTCCTCTTGGAAATGGTAACGCAGGTCTTCACTCTGGAAATGTTGGTAGTGGCAGTGGCCTTCAGTTTGGAGGTGACATTGGAGTTGAACTTTCTTTGGGAAATGAAAACGTAGGTCTTTCCTCTGTAGTTGGTGGTAGCGATAGTGGCCTTCAGTTTGGAGGTGACAGTGGTGTTGAACTTTCTCTTGGAAATGGTAATGCAGGTCTTCACTCTGGAAATGTTGGTAATGGCAGTGGCCTTCAGTTTGGAGGTGGCAGTGGTGTTGAACTTCCTCTTGGAAATGGTAATGCAGGTCTTCACTCTGGAAATGTTGGTAGTGGCAGTGGCCTTCAGTTTGGAGGTGACAGTGGAGTTGAACTTTCTTTGGGAAATGGTAACGTAGGTCTTCCCTCTGTAGTTGGTGGTAGCAATAGTGGCCTTCAATTTGGAGGTGACAGTGGAGTTGAACTTTCTTTGGGAAATGGTAATGTAGGTCTTCCCTCTGGAAATGTTGGCAGCGGCAGTGGCCTTCAGTTTGGAGGTGACAGTGGAGTTGAACTTTCTTTGGGAAATGGTGACATAGGTCTTCCCTCTGGAGTTGGTGGTAGTGATAGTGGCCTTCAGTTTGGAGGTGACAGTGGAGTTGAACTTTCTCTTGGAAATGGTAATGTAGGTCTTCCCTCTGGAAATGTTGGTAGTGGCAGTGGCCTTCAGTTTGGAGGTGACAGTGGAGTTGAACTTTCTTTGGGAAATGGTAACGTAGGTCTTCCCTCTGTAGTTGGTGGTAGTGATAGTGGCCTTCAGTTTGGAGGTGACAGTGGAGTTGAACTTTCTCTTGAAAATGGTAATGTAGGTCTTCCCTCTGGAAATGTTGGTAGTGGCAGTGGCCTTCAGTTTGGAGGTGACAGTGGAGTTGAACTTTCTTTGGGAAATGGTAACGTAGGTCTTCCCTCTGGAGTTGGTGGTAGTGATAATGGCCTTCAGTTTGGAGGTGACAGTGGAGTTGAACTTTCTCTTGAAAATGGTAAAGTAGGTCTTCCCTCTGGAAATGTTGGTAGTGGCAGTGGCTTTCAGTTTGGAGGTGACAGTGGAGTTGAACTTTCTTTGGGAAATGGTAACATAGGTCTTCCCTCTGTAGTTGGTGGTAGTGATAGTGGCCTTCAGTTTGGAAGTGACAGTGGAGTTGAACTTTCTCTTGAAAATGGTAATGTAGGTCTTCCCTCTGGAAATGTTGGTAGTGGCAGTGGCCTTCAGTTTGGAGGTGACAGTGGAGTTGAACTTTCTTTGGGAAATGGTAACGTAGGTCTTCCTCTGGAGTTGGTGGTAGTGATAGTGGCCTTCAGTTTGGAAGTGACAGTGGAGTTGAACTTTCTCTTGGAAATGGTAATGTAGGTCTTCCCTCTGGAAATGTTGGTAGTGGCAGTGGCCTTCAGTTTGGAGGTGACAGCGGAGTTGAACTTTCTTTGGGAAATGGTAACGTAGGTCTTCCCTCTGTAGTTGGTGGTAGTGATGGTGGACTTCAGTTTGGAGGTGACAGTGGAGTTGAACTTTCTCTTGAAAATGGTAAAGTAGGTCTTCCCTCTGGAAATGTTGGTAGTGGCAGTGGCCTTCAGTTTGGAGCTGACAGTGGAGTTGAACTTTCTTTGGGAAATGGTAACGCAGGTCTTCCCTCTGTAGTTGGTGGTAGCGATAGTGGCCTTCAGTTTGGAGGTGACAGTGGGGTTGAACTTTCTCTTGGAAATGGTAATGTAGGTCTTCCCTCTGGAAATGTTGGTAGTGGCAGTGGCCTTCAGTTTGGAGCTGACAGTGGAGTTGAACTTTCTTTGGGAAATGGTAACGTAGGTCTTCCCTCTGGAGTTGGTGGTAGTGATAGTGGCCTTCAGTTTGGAGGTGACAGTGGAGTTGAACTTTTTCTTGAAAATGGTAAAGTAGGTCTTCCCTCTGGAAATGTTGGTAGTGGCAGTGGCCTTCAGTTTGGAGGTGACAGTGGAGTTGAACTTTCTTTGGGAAATGGTAACGCAGGTCTTCCCTCTGTAGTTGGTGGTAGCGATAGTGGCCTTCAGTTTGGAGGTGACAGTGGGGTTGAACTTTCTCTTGGAAATGGTAATGTAGGTCTTCCCTCTGGAAATGTTGGTAGCGGCATTGGCCTTCAGTTTGGAGGTGGCAGTGGTGTTGAACTTCCTCTTGGAAATGGTAACGCAGGTCTTCAATCTGGAAATGGTGGTAGCAATAGTGGTCTTCAGTTTGGAGGTGACAGTGGGGTTGAACTTTCTTTGGGAAATGGTAATGTAGGTTTTCCCTCTGGAAATGTAGGTAGCAATAGTGGTCTTCAGTTTGGAGCTGACAGTGGTGCTGAACTTCCTCCTCTAAATGGTAACCCAGGTCTTCATTCTGGAAATAGTGGTAGCAACATTGGCTTTCAGTTTGGAGGTGGCAGTGGAGTTGAGCTTCCTCTGGGAAATGGCAACGTAGGTCTTCCCTCTGGAAATGAGCCTTCAGCGGGGAGGTGTTGTCACTGCTCTACTCTGATAGCAATCGGAGGTAGCGTTTGACAGTATACGAGGAACGAACTCACTTCTAGTCAGAATTATTGCTACAGCGTAGCAAAAATTCAATAACTTAAATGCACAGCCACCTAAGATCTCTAAGGAGCACTCATGTTCTCAGCTTTTAAAAACAAAAGTGTACAGTATATTTTTATGTATTTAAATTTGTCCTTCCATAAGTTTTCAAATGAAAATATGTATATAATTCTCACATTCCAAAATAAAATGGGACAAAGATTCTAATACGAACAAAAATAAATATTTTCAAATCTTTTTGTTTTATTAAACTTATGGTTTTAAGCATAAAATAACGAGAACCATTGACAAACTGTAGAGCATTTATTGGGGGCTAGAATTATCTTGAGAAATAATGCTTATATTACGTTTCCACTCCTTAATCTCGTGAAGTAATCGTCATTATTATGCCAACAAACTACTTACTTCAAAAGTGGCCGAATTTAAACAAATCTGCGTTGTTTAGACAAGCATTCCTTAATCAATGAATAATGCCCACACTTAAAACGAAGTGGTTCAGATACTAAAACTGATGACAGCAGTGAAAATTCTTTGAAAGCTTCCAAAGAATATGGTGCTCATTTGAAAGAAGCAACAGAAGGTAATGAGAAACACAGAAAGGGGAGATCAGTTATTGGAAAAACAGATTAATAAATAAAAAAGCATGTAATTAAGATATTAATATACAAGTTGAATTGTATTAAGGTCGTAATTCATTGCATCCTTGTCTGAACTTCTGAAATTCTGTTGCACAACATCCTCTGGGAGGCTGTGCTGCAGTCCAGTGGTGTGAGGAACAAAAGACCACTGGAACCGAGAAGTTCAACAGCGAGGCACATTTACTGCATATTGGTGCTGCTTTTCAGCAAACCTGGTTGCTCTCGGCAGGAAAAAGGGATCAGGGTTAATCGTGAATGTAAAGGATCTCTGTTAGAATACAACTTATGAAAAAGTGACAAAGAAGAGACCATCCATCGATGGTCCAAGTCATAACAGCTAAAAAGGAAAGAATCATAATTAAATGACGAGCAATCCACTTGCCCCATTCACTTCATCCCCAACATTCCAGGCGACTCCGACCTCCCGTTAACAGCCTCCCTTGCCTGAGAGCAGTGTTAATGACGAATGGTTGTTATAAAAATTCCACTCACCAAGAAACGAAGCGTTAAAATGCCTATCTTTATAGAAAATTTTCTGCTCAGAATTACTTTTTCTTTCATTTTCCGAAATATTTGCATAGACTCGCGTTACACCCTGTATATAAAGTAGTTGTCAACTATTCATTCTTGCGGGGTTTTGGTCAGATGGCAGCACCTGTAACCAGGCCTTAATATCACTTCTCTCAGTATTATTTTCATGCTGTTTCTTCCATGTTTCTTTTTTTTTTTTGTGGTAATAAATTTCATCTTTCTACTAGTATACTCTTGAACATAGCAAATTATTCGTGATATGATCTATGTCATCCTTTTTCTGAGAGGCTGCAACACCGAACATTTGTCAATTCTCGGTAAAATTATTCATTTTCTTGATTTAATTCACGATACTGGCATTAATAAACCAATAAAAGTTTATCTGACTATTAGTATCAAAGAAAAATGTTCTGTGCTTAAGGGTTAAGATTCATTTACTCATTTGTGCAATTGATATTTTGTTAACAACTATGTCATCAATTTGCAACGAAAGTCATCATCCAGCCGCCTGTCTGTGGTCACCCAAACTCAAGAGTTATTAATCACTATAATGCAGACTAATTTACCCAAACCTTCAAAAGTAAACAAGCAAATAAATAAATCATTAAATCAAGAAATAAATAAACGGATAAATAGAATTGCTTGAAATATCAATGTATCAGTTTAAATTCTAAGTTCAGTTGAACTGCAATAGATCTCTCGCATTGCAGCCGATTTTTTTTGCAAATGTGACCACAAAGGCTTCTTACTTTAAACATTTAAATCCATTGACAACTCTATTAGAAGGTTTTCTTCAATAATAGCTATGTATACTTTATCGTAGTAGGACCAAGGAACACGAAAATAAAAAAAATATTTACACCACAGGATGTTTCTTTACTTTATCAAGATCTGCAATAAAAGTCGTGCTTGGCAATGCACACCAATAAAGGCATAAAGTCTGTGAAAAGCATCCACCGATGATCCAGTAATGATTGTCATTTCTATTATCCTTATCATTTTCATTGCAATCACCATTATCACCGCCGCTGGGATGGCTGTTAGTACGTAAACAGGTCTGGTGTGAATAAATATAGAATTACTGTATATGCAATCCAGGTTTCTTGAAGGTGGTCACCTTCAGGTATTAAGTAATACTTACAATCGCAAGAAATCAACTGGTGTGACGGGTTTGAGAGAGGCCAGTCACTACCTCATGGACACCCCAGGGTAAATGCAAGTGACAAAAGTAACATTACAAAGCGATAGGCCGTGTTGGTATACCTCGGGTTAAACCGAATGTATACAATGAAAGGAAAGCGTCATTGTGAAGTTTCAAATGCATTCCTTTTGCAAAGAAGGATTTGGAGGCAGATAGGAGGGTCCACGTAATGCAAAAGTCACCAGTGGGGCACAGAAAATATTTACCAAAGTTAAGGGATGTCATATAGTGTTGAGTTGAAAATTAGTGGTTCAAGGAAGTGATAACCACTATTATTATTATTATTATTATTATTATTATTATTATTATTATTATTATTATTATTATTATTATTATTATTATTATACAATATAAAACGTAAATTGAATTCATACTTTTTTTGGTAAAATTAAACTACGGGTTTCGAACTCCAGTTTAAATAGGGAAATGTAGAGCGACAAAAGTTTTTTGACGCAAAGTGGATGCAATTGCAATATTACTCAAATATTGCCGTCATTTTTAAAGAGAAAGCACACTATAATTGTAGGAGGAAACTCCTCCCCTGGATGAGAACCACTGATTTAGGCAGTTCCCTTTATGGAACCGGTTTTCACGATGATATATATTTGTAGGGGTATTGATGATTAAAGCTGAATTGTGAGACTAAAAACAATGATTAAGACACGGTGATAACAATAAAATAACTGAATTACCTTTGGTATTTATGGTCATGTTAATTGCCATTAATACATCACGTCAATATTAGCGGTATTATGTAATTCTGGAATTGCATTTTAATTATAATATATCAAGCACAGTAAGATGGTTTAAATTTCCAAGTTTAAGATTTTGTGATAATTAAATAACCAACGTTCTTAAGATTTGGGTTGTGTCATAGCCTCTGAGCCAGTCCCCCCCAAGTCTTGAAAGTGCATTCGAGCATACACTCTTCTCATAGGCCTACATAATTTTACACATGCACAAGCACACACACACACACATATATATATATATATATATATATATATATATATATATATATATATATAATATATATATATATATATATATATATATATATATATATATATATATATATATATATATATATATATATATATATATATATATATATATATATATATATATATATATATATATATATATATATATATATATATATATATATATATATATATATATATATATATATATATATATATATATATATATATATATATATATATATATATATATATATATATATATATATATATATATATATATATATATATATATATATATATATTTTTTTTTTTTTTTTTTTTTTTTTGCCGTTTCGGCCGTCATCATTCACGACGTCAATGAGGAAAATGTCCCTAGGCAAGTTCTTGTTGAGTGACAGATAAGTGTATCGGTAACTCATGTCATGTTCGCTTACCCATTGCCAACAACTTTTGTCAGTCTCGCTTTACCCAAATTTTAGATTTTATAAGAAGGCAGTCTCCCCTTGAACTAAAGAATAAAGCCAAACCTCCTCTTTGGGATTATACCCTGTGACTTGAGTTTGCTAAGTTAGCATTACATACTCTGTGGCTGACTGGATATGATGTTGGTCTGGTAAACTACTGATCAGCGGTTCAAAATCCCCAAAATGGAGGATTCCCTTCATCAATAATAATGTTGGAGAAGATTTTGAAGAACGATCACGCTATTTAAAATCTATTTCCTTGTAAATCTGGTCTTAATTGATTGTTGGAAATGCGCTTAAAACCCCCGAAACTTTAAAGTGACTACTGTCCCTAGAAGAACGAAACTGGATCGAAAGGTCACAGGGGCAGATTCTCTAAATCAGGTTCCAGCTAGATCTTTCGACTGCCCGACTGACCGTTCTGGTTTGATGTTGTTACGCTGCTCATCTGCTATGCAAGGGGCGTCCATTCTGGGTGTAGGTCATGAAGGTTATCATTTAGAATTCGATTAGCCTCGGGAGTGAGTCTGGATTATAAGTTTCCTTAATGAATCTGGATGATTTATTTATCTGGAACACGAAAAGATTTCGTTTCCAGTTACCGTCGGTATCGAGTTACTATATAAAAAAAGCACTTTACAATACAGCTTCTGTATACCCAGGGCCGGATTAAGCTGGTGGGAGGCCTGGGGCCCACTCTGGTGGGAGGCCCCCCTTTCCAACTCCTATTGCATACACTACAAACTATAGTCTATATATAAACTACATTATAAACTATATAGTCTATATACAAACTATATTATTAAATTAAACTGTATTGTTTTTATTGGTGGGAGGCCCCCTCTTGGTGGGTGGCCCGGGGCCCAGCCCCCTGCCCCCCCCCTTAATCCGGCCCTGTGTATACCAGGTGCTACCCTTAAAATCCATTTTATTGTCGAATTCTCGCCAATGAAAGGCTGTTGCTGCAGTTTGTTGCCAACGGCTCTTTTGTGTTCGCCGTTTCCTTTGTAGAGATTTCTTCCAGTCTCCCCAATTTAAGTTAAGTTGCAGTTGCTCCACTTGAAAACGTATACTCAGGATGTGTTCTTTCGCTTTTATTTCCCCAAACTTATAACGGTAATAGATTCTTATCCGTAGCCTGGACCATGTAGACACCGATCGCTCTTTGTGTCCCTAAGAGATCAGCTAAGGATACCGACCGGTTCAGTCTAGCTACGGAGGGTTGAGACTTTCCTATAATTAGCGGCGTTGACACGTTTCCCATCTTGCTAAAGGAGGTATTTCATCATAATCCAAAAAGGTACAATTTCAGGATTAAGATCGAGGCTAAGGGTAATTCTGAGAAGGGGCATACTCGACCGTACTGGCCAGCGATGTGTTTTTACTTACAAGTGAATTCGTTTTTATGTGACGTGTGCATGCATTTATATTAATGTATGTACATATATACATAAAAGGTATATACAGTATATATTATATATATACATATATAATTGTGTATATTATATATATTTATACATATACACCTTTAATTAAATTTTGTATTGAGCAATATGAAAAATGTACAGCAAAGTCCAAGTATAATGTTTTGATTTTTGTGTTGTGCTTTTGTGCTGACGAATGAGAGAGGTGACAGGCAATCCCCTTGTTACCCCTGATAACTGTGACCCATGGTCACTTCACTTAATCACCCATACAAGAGGAAATGGCAGCGCTGCTCAAAAAAAAAAAAAAAAAATTGCCATTACTACAACCCCTTTTTCCTGAAAAGTTTGAACGGGATTAAGAGAATATATGGCAGCAGTGCTAGTCGCCTTCGAGTCCCAACTTTTCGTAGCCAGACACATTTATAGGATGGTTGTTCTTGACGTGTACCGATTGCTGCATCCTATGCAGCTCTGCTGCCATTACGGACCCGTACCCCAAAACTAAAATTTCATTGATGCTTTAATTGCTGAGCTAACTCGTCTTTCGAGGGAGTTTCATCAACCTTAATAGCATCTTGAATCTTGATTTGGAGTGGCGGAGACACTGACACTGACAGACATTTGCCTTGGAAGTGCATGCGGTGTACTTACCCATATACGTTGAAGGGGCGCATGCACTGAATTGCTTTCAATAATGATAGTTTCTCTTGTACAGCTTCACAAAATATGCAATCGATGAACTAAGTTTGTCTTTCCGAGCTGAATTTCGTTGCGAGTTTCAGGTTCGTCGGCGGCATCTTAAGTTGAAATGAAGAGATAAACGAATGTCGACACATTTATAGGCAACATGCGCTTATTTGATGTTAATGCACATGCGTTGTACGTACTTAAAACTATTAGCAGGACTCATGCGCTGATATGCTATTAATGCACTCGAGCTGTACGTATCTATGAACATCAACAGGGCGCATGCGCAGAATCTTAATTGTACACCTGCGCTGTACGTATCTAAAAATAATTTTTAAAAATTTGAACACTTTTATTAAAATGCACTAAAAAGTAAAAATTATTTTTTTGAGAAACACCTGGATTTTCTTACAATTAATCATGTCTACAAAAAATAAAGGCGTGGGCGCCAAACATGGAAGGAAATGCTACAAGAATTTTTTTTATTTTTAATTTCTTGTAGCATTTCCTTCTATGTTTGGAGCCCACGCTTTTATTTTTATTTTATACTTTTTAGTTTTGAAAGAAACTGTAACCGATTTATGATGTAGCTAACAAAATTGATAGAGTTATTAACTTATTCTGTGCAGTCAATGAGGGCATGAAAAATCCGAAGAGTTTCATACAAATACTGAGTTACTGGGAGAGGTCACTGTGGGGTCACTAGAGGTCACTGCTGACCTACTAATCATGTAAGGTTGTATTGTCACCGGGATTGAGTAACCATGCGAAGTTTCAAGTCCATCGGACGAAGGGAATAGGTCGAAAATTGAGTTACAAGATTCGACCCAAACAAACAAACAGACAAAAAGCAAGCTAAATAAAAGTGTACAAGAATGGACTGATGTTAGGGGCATGGCAGCAAATGGTCTCTTCAACAGTAATAATTTGCGGTCTACGTATCAGCAGAATTTGATGCATATGATATGGCAGAGGTTCCCAAACTTTTTGTTCCTCGGTACCCCTTGGGCTTTTTTTATAGGTACCCATGTACCCCTAACACTAAAAAATTAAGCTTAATATTAAAAAAGAACATTTTAATATTTTGATATTTTAAATTTATGGAGTCTGCTTGTGTAGATTACATAGGTATCTTAAATTGTGACAACAGAAATAAAGCAATTACTAAGGTAATTTATATTTTGATCCAGCACATACAATTGTACAGCAGTAATTATTTTCTTCAGACCAAATGTACCCCCTGAAACGTGCAAATGTACCCCTTGGGGTACATGTACCCCTGTTTGGGAGCCCCTGTGGTATGGTCACGTGTTCGTAGCTACTCCATGAAATGAAATATCAATTTATGCTGTTTTTTCCCAGGATTCCTAGTGAATTCTTTTCATTGACTGTGAAAGGGTAACTTGATTACTTTTTCTCTCTTCGTTACTCTTTATGTTTCTTGTTTTTTTAATGCATTCCTCCTGAAAATAGGGACGGTTATCCCCAAAGTATCTGAATGAGTCCTAGTGTATTTCTAAAACTGCATCAGTTTAATACACAAGACAAGGATTTTAGTTTTTCAGTGATGATTACACCTAAGACCAAATGTCTTACAGATCTGTATATGTTTTTCATTTTCAATACTATACAATTTGTAAGTCACTCCAAACAAGGTCCAATTAATCTTCTTATTTTTAACTAAAAGAATCAGCAACGGTACTTGGGGTGTGTACCTACATGGATAAAAATCATTGCATTTGAAATTCGAGTATCAAAGGCATAAGGTTTTTAGTACAGCGTGAAGTTGGAGACCGGTTTGTAAGTAGAAATTCCCTTTTTCCTAAATCATTGTTCAGTGTTGCTGATATTGCTTGGTGAATTCTGTTGCCCGGTGAAGCATTAGATAAAATTATGCAATCATTTGTGCAAATATGGCAGTGTTTCTACATATGTGAATGCTGATATTGTTGGAATAAGCTGTGAAGAAAATATTACATATTCTTAGTTTTTTCTCAGCCAGCTTCATCGACAGCAAACTATTTATATATAAAACAGGCCTGCATTAATGCTCGTTTGTTATTCTTGCAATAAATGTTATGTATCCATGCTATGAGTGTTAGTTTTCCTTGCTATTAGTGTTTGGTATCTTTGCAATGAGTGTTTCTTTATTATCCTTATAATGAACGCTTGTTTTCCTTGTAATCTCAAAAGCTCATAGATCAAACACTCCTATATTGTCCCTACAATGAGCGCTTGTTTCATATCCTTGCGATGAGTGTTTCTTATCCTTGTGAACAGTGTTTCGTATCCTGGTAATGAGTCCTTGTTATCCTTGCAGTCTCAACGCACGTGGATAAAACACCCCGATGTTAATAAACGTCATTTACCATTGTAATGAGCATTCGTTTGTTATCCTTGAAAGAAGTGCTTATTATCCTTGCATCCTTTACCTTAAACGTGGCAAAAGCAAGTCAGAAGACCCAAGACACGAGTTTTTTACTCCACTGGGTTCATCGCAAGCATCATGACCTTGAGACCCCTCCCTCAGGAAAAAACCTAAAAAAGATAGGGCTCGATGGGGTATAACCGAAAAAATCCAGGACCAACAAAAACAAACCGTCCTCAGGAGGGAGAGAGTCCAATGAGCAAATAGAGCGGGTTGACTCACTTTTCTTGTCGTCGTCAAGAGCATGAAGGGAGAATTTCGACATCGGTTATCCAAAGGTCATTAGTGGTTTCCAGGTGCATCCTTCTGCTGGATCCCAAAAATACTCAGAGCAGCTGTACTGGAGAAATTGCATTCTCATCTTTAAAGAGCTGTCACTACAATAAATATTATGGCTGGTGCTGCCTGTTCTATCTTGGGCGTTTCTTTTCAGTTGACATAACTCTGCAAAGTTAATCGTGTACGTAAGATTAAAACCTCGTCAGTTCAAGGGATATTAAAAAAGAGTCCTTCAATAAAAACCAGTTCAGTAGCTTCAGAGGATAGCTCATATCCCTTTGTTCACAGAAAACCGGTTTTGCGAACACTGATTATAGGGTCTTTGGAACATACAAAAGCAGGACTCTTCGCAGAAATTGGCGTATTTAGCAGGTTGCAGATATCCTGAGAGGAAGTCAAACATCAAGCAGCAATGGTTAGTATAAATCTTCATATTTTCTGTCTCGCTTTTGCCTCTTGGCAGAAGCTGACCTGGCAGATCACTTGATATTGTGGCCGAATTGGAACTTGAACTTTTGGGCGTCTTTTGTATTTAGGCCCAAATGGATGGAACTTGCACATTTCGAAGTTTTCTTTTGCTGTAGCCTAACTGAAACTTGCACTTTTGGAAGGCCTCTTGTACTGTGGCCGAACAGGAACTTGCACTTCTGGGAGGTCTCTATAATGGTGGCCAAACTGGAACTTACGCATTTTGAATTTCTCTTGTGCTGTGGTCGAACTGGAACATGCGTTCTGGAAAGGCCACTTGACTTGTGACCGAACTGGAAGGAACTTGCACTTTCGAGAGGTTTTTGGTATTGTGGCTGAATTGGAACTTGCGTTTTCAAGAGGCTGTCTTGTATTGTGGCCAGTCTTGAACTTACACTTCTGGAGGGTCTCTGGTATTGTAGCTGAACCAGAACTTCCTTTTTATGGAAGAACCCTTGCACCGCGACCAAACTGGAACCTGCACTTCTGCAAGAGACCTTTTCAAGGAAGGTCTCTTGTTTTCGTAGAAGAATTGGAACTTGCAATTTAAGAAGGTCTCTTGTATTGTGGTCAAGCTGGAACTTGCTCTTTTGGATAGTCTCTTGTATGAGTATTGTGGCCGAACTGGAAGACCTTCCACTTTTGGAGGGTCTGTCTTCGCACTTTTGGAAGGTCTTTTGTATCATGGCTGAAAGCGCATTTGTTTATCGTGCAAGGCTCTGAGTTCCCACCAGAGCAGAATATCTCCTGATATCCTCTTGAGGAAGCCAGTCTTAGGAAGTCAAAAGAATGAATTCCGCGAATTTGTAACGTTGGCAGAACTGAAAAATAGGTAAAACTTTGTGTAATTTCCTCTAGATCCCTGTAATATCTTTCAAGTTCATGTATTTTCTGCATAGTTCTGGTAATACACCTAATATAGACTCTGTAGCCAGTATTAACATTTTTAACATGTTAAGCACATTTGGCGTACTGTGCGTAGGAAAAGGAATTATTTTGTAACAGTATCCTTAATGTAAAAATTTAAAAACATTATTAGTAAGAAAATAGTCGCTTTGAGACCTGAACAAGTATTTAGAAATATGAGGCAGTTATACGAGCACAAGCACAAAGATATACAGAGCACTGTTTTCCTGTGCCAATTTTGTAAACATTAATGTTAGCACGGAAATAAAAAGATCCATGCTTCCTTACTTAATTCTTGCTGTCCAACCCCTCTAACTGTGGGGCTTTCTCCCAGTTCCCCCTCTAAATCCTTGAATTTGAACTCTATTATTTTCTGAATCTTTTCATCTTGCTGTCCAACAACTCTAGCTCCCTCTCTTTATCGTCTTAAGTAAAAGCGAAGCAGGAATGGTAAAAGACAGACATGGAAAACTATTTAGCAGGTTTTGGGACTAGAAGGATAACCTGAATTTGTGAGTAATTTTCATATTTACCTTATAAAGCTAGGCGGTGGGACCTCTCCCACTTGAATGCGAATGATTTTTTCTCTATTTTCATATTTAGGAAATTAGGATCCCTTTGCCCTTCCTTTTTTTCGTTCAAGAAAATCTTTCTCTTCGTCATTGGGAATTTACTTTGTCATTTCTAAATCACGAGCTTTTTTCACTATTATTAAACCAGATTTTGTCTTCATTTCTATAAAATTATTCTGTATTGTATCTTTTGATTAATTTTGCCTAAAATGACTGTTTTATCAAAACCTAAAACAATCTTCGTTCTTTTAACATTATATTTTGAATTAAAAAATGGGCAGATCCTCTGCAAGACACCACTTTTGCTTCATCTGGCCAACATTTATTTGATATTTAGACTGACTCTGTTCTCCAAAACCAGACACATTTTTAAAAATTTTCTAGGAAATAACTTTTTTTTTGTGCTAAAGAATGAGCTATTACATTCCAAAAGCCAACTCCTTATCTTCAATCCCCTTAAATAATTTTGATCCAAAAGCCACCATTTTTTTTTCACTGTGGTTCACTGTACGTTTCACTGTCTTACAGAGGGCCTTCAACTACCTGTTTGTCCTGGCACTGCTCCTGGCAGCTGTGACCACAGTCCTCGGCCGGTTCTTCACTTCCATCGAGGACTCCCACGAGTTCATCGGAGGCTTCGGCGGTCGGCCATTCATCGGAGGCGGTGGTCGTCCATTCTTCGGGGGTCGTCCAGGATATGGGCAGTTCGGAAAGTGATCGTTCCAAAAAACAGCTGTGAAGTCCCGGAAGCCCATCTTGGTTAACTCGATCCTCTTCTGCCGAAATTCTACAGGAATTTGAGCATTAGTCAAAGTGTCTCGCCTTAAATTTCGTGTTTTTTTAATTCTTGTAAATGCTATAGTACTGTTTTCATTTTTATAAATGATGTAGTAATAAAAGCATTTTCTTATATTTTCTTCATTATCTGATTATTATTTATCCTGTTTTACTCTTTGGCACATTTATTATTCCTGTGAGACTGAGGGAGATATGAAATTTAGGGGAATGATGCAAAAATATCAAGCAATCAAGCCAGAAGTATTCTGCAACGTCCGGAGAAAAATACTGCTAATATTATGATGATGATAACACCTAAGAGGATGGATGGGGTAAACAGGCAAGGCTCAGGCACAGAAACCTTTTCGTTTCATTTCAAAGTACCTCTTAGTCTTACGGATCATGAGTTACTCTCCAGGACTGGAAAAGCCTGATAAGATGACAGGTTATTATCAATTCCTATCACTTTTAAGGTCCTTGAATTCATCGGCTACCTCTATTAGTACATCCGAGTTGTACAGGATTACTGAAAGATGCAGCCAAGAGGCCAGTCACATGGAATGCAATCCCGCAACATTGAGATGTCAGTAATTAACGTTGGCTCATGCCATCAGCCACTGCTTCTTGAAGAAAGCCAATCAAGCCATTTCTTTTGTTGCCCAGATTCATCGTACCTGACATAATTATAGCTCCAATATTTCCGGCGTCGATGACCACACCAAGTAATCAGTAAATCATTTTTTTCTCTGTCATTAAAATCCTGATCAGTCTTTGGGATTATGACAAGGAGAGGGTCCAAAATGGCTCACCTGTGTTGTGTGGTTCATCATATTTCTCCTTAACCTTTATCGGTTCATGAACGCGCACTACTGTATTAACTTTTAACTTAATGCTTTTGTTTCGTTGTGCAAATTTTGCTCGTGTGTGTTTTGTTTGCATGTACATACGGGTGTTTTTCTGTTCAGAAGATCCGTTTTGGTAGCATAAATGAAATAAGAAGAACTGTGGAGATAAATGGTAGTTAAACAGTCACCACAGGATGAAGAATGTAGCAGAGTGTTTTGAGATGGTTTGATCAAGTGGAAAGATTGGAAGATGATAGGCTGGTGAAAGAGCACATAATTCTGAAACGTTAAGAAAGAGAAAAGGAAAACCGTTTAAGGGATGAATAGACGGATAAAAGAGACGCCAGAAATGAAGGATCCTAATATCGGGGAATCGTCAGTGTGCTTTCAGGATAGACGTGAATGACCAAGTACGTATAATTGGTGTTAGCGTGATGCTCATGAGCCTTACGTATAGGTGTGTGAAGCGGCAGATGTTGTGGAAGTTTCCGGCATGGGGATTCATCCATGATTCAAGAGTTACAGCGTGCAAGTGGCAGTTGATGATGAGTTGCTTTTCTTTGGAAGCGCCTTTTGCTAGGGACACCAGATTAATGTGATTATATATATACACATATATATATATATATATATATATATATATATATATATATATATATATATATATATATATATATATATATATATATATGTATGTATATAACTGAATCACGAAAATATGGAACGTGATGAATATATAGATAAAGATAAAATCCACGAAGGAAACGGAAACACTGGAGTGCTGCGAGGCCTTTCGACGCTAGGTCCTTTACTTAGCAGTGCTGCGAGGCCTTTCGATGCTAGGTCCTTTACTCAACAGTCTGCTAAGTAAAGGACCTAGCGTCGAAAGGCCTCGCAGCACTCCAGTGTTTCCTTTTCCTTCGTGGATTTTTTATATCTTTATATATATATATATATAATATATATATATATATATATATATATATATATATATATATATATATATATATATATATATATATATATATATATATATATATATATTAGTCAAACCAAAATGTCAAGGCGGGTGACAGGAGGCATCTCCCGGACTGTATCGTTCGCAGTTAGGAACATTTTGGTCATTTTACCCATAAGGAAGCCGCCGTACTTGAACCTAAAACCTCAGCGGTGAAGGCAGATTAAGCTCTCAGAGATGAAGTGTTCGCTCCTCATTTGTCCCGGATTTTCTTTGTTTTGATTTCTTCTAAATGCGACCTCGAGTAACCTTTGCATGTATGTGTGTGTGTGTGTGTGTGCGCATATAGACCGAAAAGGAATTATATTTATATGTATATATATATATATACACACATATACATAATACATGCACACATTACTTTAACATCCAAAACGATCGAGCGTATCAAAGAAACACAAAGGAAAGTTATGGTTGGCTTGACCCTTCACAAGTATGCAGATGTAGGGATTTGATAAGAAATAACCTTTTATAATCTTTTAATTGGACACTATCTGTCCTCGAATGAGACTGCCTGCAAACTCCCTGTCCGCCAAGTTGATCTTACTGAAAGATTTTATCGGGTATTGGGGTCACTTCTTTAAAGGATTGATAATTCCAGCTTGTATGATTAGGATTTAACTGGTGTCATTATACATGCACACAAACACAAACATATTGTGATCTAAAGTCAGATGTAAACCATTTATAATGAGAAGGAAAAAAAGAAAAAAGAAAGAACGAAAATTTGGGTGGAGGGATTGGTCTCTCACCATCCAGTACAGAACTTGATCCGGCTTGACTACAAGCTGATGATAATTTTCTCTTTGTCTACAAGGGAAAATGTCCCCAACTTTGAGATTCACATACGAAGCATTCTGATGAGATCTCCTGTCGTCCGCCTTGACATATTGGTTCGACTGTAATGAACATCATATTCTTCGGAAGCTTGAATTTCATGCCAGTGGCCCCTGTGGGCTTGTTCCATATGAATAAGATTCATCTTCTCAATAATAATAATAATAATAATAATACACACACACACACACACACACATATATATATATATATATATATATATATATATATATATATATATATATATATATATATATACATATACATATAGATATATATATATGCAGAGAATCGATTTTTTAAAATTATAACGTGTCCACCTCTCTCGTGATCAAAGGCATTTCCTGAACTTAAAAAAAAAAATACTGCCTCTGATTTATTTCCCGACACTTTATTTTTTTGCAAAATGTTTATTATTTACCCTAAACACACACACACACACACACACACACACACACAAAGACCGGTGAACATTATTTCTGTGACCTTCGAATAGCAAAGTGAAAAACTTATGTTATGCAAATCTCACTTGCGTGACTCTCCTCTATTCTGAGATTCTTTCGGTGCCGTGCTTTTGTTTTTTCTTTTCTTCTTTTTTTTTTATAACAAGAACTTTCAACTGGATCACTGGAGCGACCTTCAAGACTGGGTGGTGTTTCAGATTTCCAAGGCACGTTTTTATCATTGTTTTTTTAGATCCTGCTCCCGCCAGTGGCTCACTGGTCTTGTGGAGTATTACAGCAAGATAACAAACATTAAGTTATTAGAATAATTACCCGTACATTTGACCAAATGTATATTTCTAAAAGAACATCACTTGACCTAATGTTGCTAGATAGATTTATGGAAATTTGGCCATAAAGCCCAGCGTTGGGTTGCTTACACTTATCAACAGTTAAGAGTGAAAAAAGGGAGTGCAAGATGCTGGACAGCTAGATGGAAGGTGGGGAGCGGTAATAGGATTAAAGTAAGAGGCTAAAACCTGGGTTTAGTTAGGGGCCGAAGGAATGCTGCAAACATCCTTTAGTAATGTCTACAGTACACCACGAGAGGTGCATTGACGGCACTACCCCTGTACAGAGGTTGACATAATGCTGCAATCGTTGTTGAGCCTTCAGTATATTTATGTTTTCCTTCCTATTGCTTTTTATATAATTAGTGTCATTAGTCAAGTTATAGTTGCTAGAACTGGTCAAAAATAGAAACAGAAATGCCTTTGAATTTCCTAATCCGTCTGGACTTCCTGGACAACCCAGGAATTTCGTCACAAAACCACTCGGTAATTGCTGAAGCAACTGACTTATTTTTCAGTTCCAGGACGCTGTTCGTTCACTATCCTCAGGCTCTCCAGTAATGTGACGCCGTTTCTTCCTTGTTATTTCATCTTGCTCCCTGAAGCCTCATACAAACAACGGCCGGGGATATATCTCGTGTTTTTCTTTATGTCCTTGTTCAAGATTTTTTGTCTCGTGGGATTGAGGAAGCTCCTGCCTTCTTGTAAAAAATCAAATGAAGATTGACAGTAACCTGTTATTTCTGTATGCTTTCGGAAGTTAGGGGGACAAGTTTTTCTTATAGTTTTTGAGATTTTG
>NC_089768.1:30240000-30242500 GCF_040412425.1 Macrobrachium rosenbergii
TTCTATCTATTTCATAAAATTTATTACATTTGATTAACCGTAAAATATATTTTTTGATCTTTAAAGACAGAGGAAGAGAATCAGAAACACTAAAAATTATGGTGGCCCATAGGCAGTTGAGGGGGTTGCTGGAATGCGGACTGGAGATTAAAGCGTATGTGTGCTGGCTTTATGCCACCGGGAGCTGTGGGACTGCTGGAAGTTCACTGACCCTGGAAGCCCCCAGGGCTGGTGGACCAAAGGCAGTTGGGGGGCTGCTGGAAGGTCTCTGGCCCTGGAATGCTGACTGCAGACTCAAGCAAACGTGTGCTGGTTTAAGACCACTGAGAGTTGGACCCAAGGCTGGTGGACCAAATGCAGTTGAGGGGCTGCTGGTAGTTTTCTGTCCCTGGAATGCGGACTGGAGACTTAAGCCTTGGGTGCTTCCAGGACAAGTGAACTTCCAGCAGTCCCCCAACTGCTTTTAGTCCACCAGCCTTGGGCACCTGTAAGGCCAGTGAACTTCCAGCACTCCTCCAACTGCTTTCGGTCCACCAGGCATCGGCAAAACTCCCGGTAGTCTTGAGCCAGAACATGTCTGAGTGAGTCTCCAATCCACATTCCAGGGCCAGAAAACTACCAGCAGCCCCCCAATTGCTTTCGGTCCACCAGCCTTGGGTCCAACTCTCAGTGGTCTTAAACCAGCACACGTCTGCTTGAGTCTCCAGTCTGCATTCCAGTTGGGGGCTGCTGGAAGTTCACTGGCCCTAGAAGCACCCAAGGCTGGTGGACCAAAAGCAGTTGGGGGACTGCTGGAAGTTCACTGACCCTGGAAGTGCCCAAGGCTGGCGGACCAAAGGTAGTTGGGGGGCTGCTGGAAGCTCCCTGTTCCTGGAATGCTAACTGGAGACTCAAGCAGACATGTGCTGGTTTAAGACCACTTAGAGTTGGACCCAAGGCTGGTGGCCCGAAAGCAATTGCAGGGCTGCTGGTCATTTTCTGGCTCTGGAATGTGGATTGGAGACTCAAGCAGACGTGTTCTGGCTCAAGACTACCAGGAGTTTCGCCGATGCCTGGTGGACCGAGAGCAGTTGGGGGGCTGCTGGAAGTTCACTGGCCTTACAGGTGCCCAAGGCTGGTGGACTAAAAGCAGTTGGGGTACTGCTGGAAGTTCATTATCCTGGAAGCACCCAAGGCTGGTGGACCATAAGCAGTTGGGAGGCTGCTAGAAGCTCCTTTGATCTGGAATGCAGACTGGAGACTTGGAAGTTCACTGACCTTGGAAGCCCCAAAGTCTGGTGGACCAGACAATTCCCTTGCTGAGCCAGCATATATCCACTTAAGAGTCCAGTCCGCATTCCACGGCCAGGGAACTTCTGGCAGTCCTCCAACTGCTTTCAGTCCACCAGCCTTGAGCGCAACTCCCTGTGTTTTGAGTCAGCACATGTTTGCCTGAGTCGCCAGTCTGCATTCCAGTTGGGGGGCTACTGGAAGCTCACTAGCCTAGAAGCGCCCAAGGCTGGTGGACCAAAAGCAGT
Organism: Macrobrachium rosenbergii; assembly: GCF_040412425.1. NCBI lineage: Eukaryota > Metazoa > Arthropoda > Malacostraca > Decapoda > Palaemonidae > Macrobrachium > Macrobrachium rosenbergii. The sequence goes on from NC_089768.1 coordinate 30,241,518, forward strand.
TGGGGGGACTGCTGGAAGTTCACTGACCCTGGAAGCGCCCAAGGCTGGTGGGCCATAGGCAGCTGGGGGGGCTGCTGGAAGCTCCTTGGACCTGGAATGCTGACTGGAGACTCAAGCACATATGTGCTGGCTTTATACCACTGGGAGTTACGCCTAAAGCTGGTGGACTGAAAGCAGTTGGAGGACTGCCAGAAGTTCCCTGGCCGTGGAATGCGGACTGGACTCTTAAGTGGATATATGCTGGCTCAGCAAGGGAACTGTCTGGTCCACCAACCTTGAGCGCAACTCCCTGTGGTTTTGAGTCAGCACATGTTCGCCTGAGTCGCCAGTCTGCATTCCAGTTGGGGGGCTACTGGAAGCTCACTAGCCTAGAAGCGCCCAAGGCTGGTGGACCAAAAGCAGTTGGGGGGACTGCTGGAAGTTCACTGACCCTGGAAGCCCCCAAGGCTGGTGGGCTATAGGCAGCTGGGGGGGCTGCTGGAAGCTCCTTGGACCTGGAATGCTGACTGGTGACTCAAGCACATATGTGCTGGCTTTATACCACTGGGAGTTACGCCTAAGGCTGGTGGACCAAAACCAGTTGGGGGGCTGGTGGAAGTTCCCTGGTCCTGGAATGTGGACCTTCACTCTCAAGACGACGTGTGCTGACTCAAGACCACTGGGAGTTGTGCCCCGAGGCTGTTGAACCAAAAGAAGTTAGGGGCTGTTGGAAGTTCCCTCCCTACCTTCCCTGCGGGGTGTTCTTCCTCTCCCTTTCCCTCTGGTTGTCTACTTGCTTGTCTCTTTCCTGTCAAATTTCGTTTTTCCTATCAGTTCATATTTCCCTTCAGAATCCCTCTGCCATACCCAGACCTCATCCTGAGAATGTACTTTCCATTTACGTTTATCATCAACTCTTGCCTTTATTTTACTTTTCCACACGTTCCAGCGCTGCATTTTGCCCTCCTTCTGATCACTTTGATTGGTTACGGACTGTTTAGCAC
>NC_089768.1:30247500-30292500 GCF_040412425.1 Macrobrachium rosenbergii
CTGCAACCTGCCTCCTGATGATTGCCCGCCCACTCCCCAAACCACTCTGTTTTCTTAGGATTCATAGGATTCACTCTGCCCTTACCATCCTTGCTGTGGCCAGCAGTGCACTTTTCTAGAGCCAGTCCGGTTCTAGTCTGGTACATCTGCCCCTCTCCAGGCTCCTCTTGAGGCCTATTAGTCCTAGTGCTCCCAGGATGATAGTTACTACTTCCACTTCAACTGTCTAGTTCCCTTATTTCCATGTTTAGATCTTGGTACTTTTCTATCTTTTGTCCTCCACTCCTGTGTCCCAATGTAGCATAGAGAAGCTATTTCGGTTTTCTTATTTACAGGGATTCGGTCTGGTCTTCGAGTCTGTGTCACACAGTCAATTCTACATCATAGTCCCAGAGCTGCCTATTTTTGTGTATTTTCCAGCGCTTTTTGGTTATATGGTTGTACCACCTGCCTGTACATGATTGACTGACTCTTTTTCTGATCTTCCATTGCAAGATTTTGTCGACTTTGTCAGGCCTTCTCTTGTACACATCTTGAGCTACTGCTGGGCATTCACTTATGATGTGGTTGATGGTCTTATTCTGTTCACATTTGCGGCACATAAGTAATGCTATCGGGCCATCTACTTTATTCTTTTACATATCTTGATATATTTAGCATAGCGCTGATCTTGTGTTGTCGTGAACATGCCTTCACTCTCCTTCTTGAGCTCTTCCCTAGTCAACCATTACCAGCTGCCATCTCCAGTTACATCCGGGGTTTGCCTCTGGTACTGACCAGGTAATTGTTTGTTTTTCTACCATATACCTTCCTTGGCATACTAAGACTAGTTTTGCCTCTGTAATTATTAGTCTTCCAGGACTATCAGCTTTACCATTATACAAAAGAAAAATTATTGTAATTATCTATTCCTTCAGAGCCTTTCCCTCATCCTGCGACACATTAAATAGCCTGGTCAACCCTCTTTGTATTCCATTATGCTAACCAATTCTACAGTATTCTTGTATCAGTCAGCACAACCTCTGTTATGCAATCTACGTTCAGCTATTCGTCAAAATACACATTCAATTTACTCAGGACTGTATTCGCTTCGGAGATTAATTCTCACAATCATACTTCCTGCATTTATTTTTCAGACTGACAGCTTACCTTTCTTAAAGATCCTGCTTACTTTCATGCCTCTATTTTCTTTACTCTATCCCACTTTTAATCATTTTTTTATTCATACGGTGTTTTCACTTTCTTATGAAAGTTAATTTATAGGAAATTCTGATGCTGACAAGTTGATTGAAAGTAGTTCTCCAAGGGAAACTTTTACCTCACTGTTTTGATTGAATTCCACCCTCCTGCAATCTTGTACTTGATTTTCTCTTCAGTCATGCAACTGCACCTCAAGTGATCTCTTTATTTTTTACCCTTCTCTAAACTTCTAATTTCCTTATCCCACTAAGTACTATTTTTCATTCTCTCTTCCTAAACTTCTGTTCCCACAAATACCTCCTACTGAAGTTGTCATAAAGTCCATCCTCGAATTTTCTTTATTTCTCAAGTTTCTCCACTCACCTTCATGTTTTCAACTCTATCCCACTTTTAATAATTTTTTTATTCATACGGTGTTTTCACTTTCTTATGAAAGTTAATTTATAGGAAATTCTGATGCTGACCAGTTGATTGAAAGTGGTTCTCCAAGGGAAACTAAATACTCATATCCATTTGGTTGGAAAAAAGAAGAAATATGATCATTTATTACTTGGATATTTCAGATGATGTCATGCACTTGTAGAAAGTCATAAAAATTATAAATAAACGTAGATAAAAGGCTATACAACGTTAATCATGTGAATTTTAAAGTTCCCAGTCTAAAACACTACTAATGTGATGCTTTAACAGTTTACGGTTGAAATTCAAATTTATATAGCTTACCATTAACCTATTCATTTCCATTTTCTATGAAATCTACATTGGACCATTTTCTTTGATGGGGGAATGGAGTCTGCTTCTTGAAATCACGGTTAACTAGTTTGACTGACTGGCTGACCGACTGACTGAAGTGACGCTTATTGCCCTGTATAATGATCACTTCTGTTTAGAATCTTAATATGCATCCCAAGCCTAAGGATTAAACGTCTCAAAAAATAAAGACGAGTTTTCTGAGCTTGAATGGTTAAAAAGCACTGGTTGGACTTAGCCTAATTTATGTGACAATTGGTGTTGCTCATCAGGAGCAAAACTCGTTATTTGTAGGAACTTGGACATATCAAACTCGGATATTAACTGTAAGCTAAATTTATACTTAGTATCTCGCTATTCTGTGTCATTTTCTGAATTTATGTGCAGAGTTGACAATTTTCTTTATTCCACGAAATCGTTCCTATCCGAAAATTGTTTTAGACCCCAAAATTGTCACTGTCATTGTTGCATTAATGTTCCACTGGTATATATTTCTTACCATTATTCCAAAGGTACAGATAACTAAGAGCGTGAAACTTGTAATAGTTTAACAGCAACACTTCTGATTTGTTTGCACGTCAGTTTTGCTTTGACAGAAAACTAGGGGAGTTATTCTAATTGGTTAGCATTTTTGGTTTTGCAACTCCGTGAAATTCCTGGCAAATCCCAAAACAGGCGCCCAAGTAAATTTTTTACAGTGTTGCAATAATCTGCTTTACAAACTACACAGATTGAATCTTTTGGTCTCAGTGCCTAGATCTCGGCCCTAAGTACCATTTCGTTCATTCAATCGCCCCATTATCTTCCCACCCAATTATTCAGCTTTATAATTTTCTATCTACGTTTTAATCATTGAAGATGTGTTTCTAAAATTACGAAGAACAATCCAACTTATTTTCTGCCTATGGTGATCTAATGGTAGCTTTTGGTCCACAATAAAATCATACGGTGATACTAAAGTATGATACCTACCGAGTTATACGCGACCTAAGAAAAATTAGGATGCTATCTACCATTACCTCCTTAAACTATATACAAAACTATTTGATCCCCCAGGGGCTAGTACTAAACACGGCGGAACAGTGACTCACCAACACTGTTTCGCCGTGTTTAGAACTAGCCCCTGATAGATCAAATGTAGAAAATGGATGGTAGACCTCATACTATAGTAGCACCAATCATAATCATACCTTCGCAATCAGACGGTTAATAAGTGAACATCGATACCGCTTGCGCCAATGTAAATTAATATTCATTGCATTTACCTTACATCCTATAACGGCGAGTTCAGCCTCATCTTGAATCCACCCAAAATTTGTATAGGCTATTTATCTTGTTTCCTACATTATTGTTTATCATTTTGTTTTATTTTCCCATTATCTTACTGATTTATTAATTTGTTAACGTCCCTGTATATTAGCTGAATACATGTCCAGTGTCGTTTCTATGTACTGTATGTATATTAAGCAAAGCAATGTGTTTTAATCGAAGTTTTTTTTTCGCTCGAAGAAAAGTCTTAAACGAAAACTAAAAAGATAACGTAACCTTGCCCCTTAAAATCCCATCTCTCTGTGATTCCGGCCTAAGCTTAAAGGTGCACAAAGAAAGGAACAACGAGGCTTGGAATTTCATATATCAGCTCAAATTCATAGCCAGACAAAAGGAGATTTAACGAACGTTTACTCTGGGTGCGTGGACCTCGAACGCCCAGAGATTAAGATACGTCAGCGCCGCCACCATCTGATTGTGATTTGATTGTCAGCTCTGATAGCATCAGATTTTGAATGATGGGATCACGAGATAAGGAGCTCTGGTACAATTAAGTAAAGAATAACGGGGCAGAATGTACAGATTTCTGCTCGTTGCATATCTGGCCGCATTTTGAAAATTTTTAACGTTTAACATGCCATCACGTAACTATTCCTTATCACTGATGTTGCCATTTGCAGACCAGCTCTTCGATGCACGACGCAGTACACGCGAAGGAAGAAGCCTTTTTTTAAAGATGAATCGAGTCTAATGCTGGAAAAGCGAGATTCGACTTTTAACCTTTACTCAGGTATTCTGTAACATCTTGAGTCTTCAAGGGCATTGAGAGGTATTTCTTTCGAATTCGTTGTTCCTCTTCACAATATCCATTTATCTTTTGACAACTTGGGATTTTTTTTAATAAAATATTTCAATTACACATTATGCGTTGAAGCTGCGGGAAAAAATGATAAGAGGGGAGGCTGGAAAGAGCTTTCCTTGATCAAGAATTAAACGTTTAGTCTGCAAACGACCGTCTTCACTTTTTCCAAGTTTCCCTTTGGCGTATTTACTAAGACTTTACACATCATTCACGCTTCGGGCATCTTATTACTGTGGTTAGCTATTCTTGCTTCAAGTTAAGCAAGTATTCACATGCTGGCGTGAAAAAAAGATATGAGCATTACTGGTCCCTATGAATATACTGTACAACCGTATACTGGATATCAAGCCTTATTGAAATGCATTTGGTGACACAGAACACTCTACTTTTAAATAAACACCCATCAGTTGTTATACGGGATAGTTACATTCGAAATGTACTCAGTAAGTAACTAGTTAAGATGTCAAGACATCAGGAACTCTGGACCCCTACTTAGGCGTGGACGAGGCTCTCAAATCTGGTGCCCCATTTCGGTTTTCGAAAGTAGACGGGATTTATATTTTCAGGTTTCTTTAGCACCATTTTTACTGCAATTCACAAATTACTATCTAAAAAAAAGATACTGACCATCTGTCCTAATAATCTAATCACAACAAAACACAGGTCTCTAGTTAACTTACCAGCATTGATAAACCAAGAACAGTACCATAGTCATCATTTTGTCCAACTATCTTCCTTCCGATTGGCCGATGCATTTGAGCTGTAACCATTGGTAGGTTGATGGCTGACCAGTATGAACTTCAGCCAATCACAATCAGCTATATTGATATCGGCTAGGGGTATATCCCATCAACTCTAAAAATAATACTATAATAAGCCGGCTTAGAACATCAGTATCGATGTCTAATGGTGAAAAATTAATCAACAGTTATACTAAATAAATAATTTAATAACAATAGATAAAGTAATAACAAGAGCTGTGTAGTATAAATATGTAATAAATATTATTCATTTTAATGAACTGAAAGTCAGGTAATAAAGTCCATATTGTTTTCATTAACAGTTATCATGAGCCAACGGAGAGTTACTGGTGGTCACCATCTGATAAAAAAAAAAAGCTCTTTCACTACGAAACGGCGTCAGTGACCCTGGTAGTTGTGACGCCAGATAACCCACAATTAATCAATCCACTACGAAATGTACCTAAAACCTGCTGCGTAGTTACCTGAAAGAATAAAAGTAGTATTACTAATCAAAATTGTCCAAGGCCTCTGGGGTAATTTTTTCTCTTAGTTACGATTACGTAAAACGATCTTCGGTAATTATCAAACGAGGTCATACCGGGGAAAGGTTACTGGTTAAATATAGAGATCATCTACGATTATTATAAAGCAGTAAAGCTAGACTTGTCAAAATATAATGAGAATCAAGTTTTTTTTTTTTTTTTTTTTTTTTTTAGAACGTGGAATTCTTACCTTGTGTGGAAACCTGTCCTCCGGTGGAACTCGTATTGAGGATGATGAGTTTCCCTTTATTCTTGCCTCTCCCTTTTCCTCCCCCTCCCCCTCCCCCTCCTCCAGCCCCGATGATAATCGGCTGCACAACGGGCTGTGGCTCATGGTGGTGGTGGTTGCTAGGTGCAGGGGCATAGTAGGGGTAGGGGTATGGGTATGGGTGAGGATAATAGGATGGATGCCCACCTTGGTACTGATGGTATGGATACCCGTAAATGTGAATGTTCGAGTGGCTTCCTTGGTGGCCGTATCCATACGGGCCGTGATCGTAGTGACCGTGACTATAATGGCCATGACCATAGCCATGCCCATGCCCATGATCATGGTGGTAATGGTCATGATCGTGGTGATAATGCCCATGCCCATGCCCGTGTCCGTGCCCATAGCCGTAATGGCCGTGGTGGTCACCGTGATGACTGCTGTGATGATCGCTGTGGTGCGTCTGCGCAGCGTGATGGCTGATGATGACGTGGTAATTGTCGTTGTCTTCTTTGACCTCTTTCTCCTTTTCCTTCTCCTTCTGCTTCTCTTTCCCTTTGTACCATTCGGCGAATTGGCTGATGAACCTCGGACTGGCGTCGGGGGACCGGCCGCTGACCTCAGCGGCTATGGCTTCGTCTTGGTGGTCCTCGACTGCGTCAGAGGATCCAGACGCCAGTCCCGTCCGCGCTGAGAAACCTGTCAGGTTTAAGGACAATGATCAGGCAAGTTCATTATCAGATATTGATATGGTGGAGCATTTAGCCTAAAGAATTTAGCAGAAATAAATAAGATATGTTCTTATAAAAGAAATGGTTTCCAATGGCGTTTTCACTTTGAGAAAACTGCCAGTTTTTCACAAGAAAATCTATTTGATGAAAAAGTAAAGTAATTTGTTTATCAGGAATTGTGTATAGCCTGATGATTCCTCTCCCTTGAGATAACTTGAAAATATATTTTGCGTTCTCAGGTAAAATATTATTCAGATAACCTGCATAATGTTACCTTTCTCGTGAGAAACCTAATACCTCCTAGAAAACCAGAAATATGAAAAGAAGAAGATATTCTTTTTGTGTCTCTGCATCCTCCCAGTTTAAAACGCCCAGGAAAGCACTCACTAGGAATTAACCTAGCATGGTGCATGGTCATATTTTTAGTCTGTATTCTACAGTTTGTGATGTTTGTGATTGTTTGTAGTTTTGCTGTTTCTACACAAACTCATCTTTCACGCTCATTGTGTATAATAAGCTCAATCGAGTTTTTTTTGCTCACTGTTAACGAAGGAATGAGGAATAACTTAGTTTGTACTTCATCATCTGAATACTACTGTATATTTACTCGCATGTTTAAAGTACAATATACTCAGAGGTTCATTCTTAAGAAGTAGGCTTATCATACTTCAAATTTATTTAGTACTACTTTTGAAAGCAACACATTTAGTACTACTCTTTAAAGGTTTTTTTTTATATATAAGCTAAATTAGGCGTACAATCCCCGTAGATTACCACAAGGCAGACCCACGCAAGAATTGTTTTGCTATTCAAAAATGTTGCTTAGGAAGTATTAGGAAAAAATCTGGAGTCTCTTGGAACACAGGCCTTAGACATCTGTTTGAAATGAATCGAAAGTAAGAACTTATGAAAATAAAATCCTAGCTAACATGGAAACTCAATATGATTTATTTTGTGGTCAAGCATTTTTAATCAGCTATATGCATTTCGGTTACTACTGTCTATAAAAGAATTATGAGGGCATTTAATCTCCATACCAAAGAGGCTTAATTTTCAAGTCCACCAGTCGTAAACACTAACCATTCAGGGCCGTTTCCCCTTCCGGAGGGCTGATGGAGTTTCCGTAATCTTCCCTCACGAAGGCGTATTCGTAGGCAGGCTGGCCATCCGAAGTGCCTGAGAGAGATTCCAGATACGGCGCCTGGCTGAGGTGCGCTTCAACTATGGGCTGGACTGTGGGCCACACCAGCTCGGCCGAACTCGCTGTTAACCATCCAAAAACGGACCAAAGGCCGGCCCACCACTTCCACCACCTACTCAGCAACTGCAAGAAGAAGAAGAGCATAACAGATGATAAACAAATACAAGCAAAAAATGCGCCGAAGTTTCTTCGGCGCAATCGATTTTTCTGTACAGCGTATAATCAAGGCCTACGAAAATAGATCTATCTTTCGGTGGTCTAGGTACAATGTTGTATGAGCCGCAGCCCATGAAAATTTAACCACGGCCCGGTGGTGGCCTGTCCTAAATCGATGCCAAAAGCACAATCATGGCTAGCTTTAACCTTAAATAAAATGAAATCTACTGAGGCTAGAGGGCTGTAATTTGGTATGTGTGATGATTGGAGGGTGGATGATCAACGTACAAATTTGCAGCCCTCTAGCCTCAGTAGTCTTTCAGGTCTGAGGGCGGACAGGAAAAGTGCGGACGGACAGACAAAGCCGGCACAATAGTTTTCTTCTACAGAAAACTAAAAACATAACGTTCTCTTCTACATCAGGTTCTCCTTTGCTCATACGACGGATATGTTATTTATAATCCCTTAAACTTAACGAAAGATATTAATTTTTCACAGAGGGTTTATGCAGTTCGATTACATTGGCCATCGGAAGTTTGAACGCGTGCTGGCAGTCTTTCGATGGCCATTGTACGTGACCTTAATGAAACCTCTGCGAGAAATTAATGTATTTCGTCAAATTTAAGGGATAATGAATAATATATTCATCACGTATGCTATATATGTATTTATATATATATATATATATATATATATATATATATATATATATATATATAAAACACTAAACGTTGAAACCATATATTTCAACGTTTAAATAGTGTTTTATGGGCCTTCTATATTTTATTACATATATTACAGGAAAAGACATATATATATATATATATATATATATATATACATATATATATATATATATATACATATATATATATATATGTATGTATATATATATGTGTGTATGTATGTATGTATGTATATATGATTATGTCTGTGTGTGAAAATAGACAGACACGCATGCACAAACAGACTATATATATATATATATATATATATATATATATATATATATATATATATATATATATATACATATATACTGTATATATTTAATGACTAAAAGACCTCTAGGTTCAATGTCCAACGTTAGAAACTCGGAGTGCAGCAATGCGCCTTTTGAAATGCGTGTGATACCGGTTATTCATAGACTTCACTAATAATTCCAGTTCTAGACGTCCACGCGTTCACAACATGAAATATGCGTAAGGACAGACTGTCATCTTGTCTGACAAAACAAAAAAATCACTGAGATACCCCGACAAAGGCTACTTTCCACAACCCAAAGCACCGACAACGAAAGAAAACTCACCATATTCTCAAGCTGTGAAACTTCCTCTCATGGAAAAACGTTCGGCAGTTGTTGTAGCCGTATTTCAGAGACCATACCAGGTTAAGGCGAGAGCTGGACTGGGGCAAACAGGTAAAGAGAGACTGCTGTCGACCTACTGAAGACCTCTCTTAAAAGCCCCGCCTTCCTCTTCTTCTTCTTCTTCTTCTTCTGGAAGCTCCGTAGAAGTGAAAGCCTGATCTCGATCCAGCAGCGTAAACTTGTCGAGGGAAGTGGTTTTTCTTACTGTTGCCCATTATAGTCTCCAACTCACGATTAGAGAGTGAGAGCACCGCGCCCCCACAACTTATTCAAGAAGGCATTTCACTTATTTTTTGAAACGACTGGAATCCTTGCTCAGTGAGTTGGCGTTTCGGTTCGGTTTCTGTATTACAGTATTTGCAGTCCTCCGCTTAGTGGGTGCGTGAGTACGCATCTTCTGACGGATTTTTTTCTCTCTCTCTCTCTCTCTCTCTCTCTCTCTCTCTCTCTCTCTCTTTTTAGTCAGAGGATCATTTGAGACAGGTTTATAGAAAGTTTTAGAAGGTACCTCAAATGGTTCTGTCTTCCATTTAGTTCTTCGTTGGACTGGTCGGTATCGATCTCGGCTAGCACTCCGCAGGGCCCGCGTTCGAATCTCCGGCCGGCCAATGAAGAATTAGAGGAATTTATTTCTGGTGATAGAAATTCATTTCTCGGTATAATGTGGTTTCGGATTCCACAATAAGCTGTAGGTCCCGTTGCTAGGTAACCAATTGGTTCTTAGCGACGTAAAATAAGTCTAATCCTTCGGGCCAGCCCTAGGAGAGCTGTTAATCAGCTCAGTGGTCTGGTTAAACTAAGGTATACTTAACCTTGCAGGTAACTAGCTGGGAAATAGAGAGGGTGGAGATATCCAAGATTATAAATTATATTAGATTAACAAACTTTTAAATTACCCGCAAAATTTAACTAGGCATTTAATCTCTCTCTCTCTCTCTCTCTCTCTCTGTATTTTGCCCAGTTACCTCAAGGATCCCTTCGCTGGTCTGCAACCGTTCATCAAAATGCTGTATCGCAACTGACTAACCTAAACTGCTATACCACTTCTTGCTAAGATGCAAAGAAGTGCATCAGTTAAGAGATTTCGTGCGATGATGCCCTCACTGGTAACTTTATGGGCATCTAAGAAAAACAGTCTACCTAAGAGAAACTACAGTCGAAAGAAAGCCCAACTGGACAAAAACATGAACCAACACACGAATACAACATCTGGCAACGCTTAATTGATGGTTCGTTTTTACTTTTTCCGTACAGGAAAATGTCAGTCCACCACATAAAAAGAGAAGGAAAAAGAGGGTTCTAAGATACGTAGTCCCAGGGACCTAAAACTTTATGCAAGTAGATTGGAAAGTATTTGGACCATCTCCCAAGAAGTGGAGTTCGTCATTGGTTTTTGATTGTCAGTGTTAAATCATATGACAGTCACCAAGTACCAGGATATACCGTAGGGCATGAAAATTAGTATAGGAAATGTGGTAGGAACAATCTCAGTACTATCCCAAAAGATTGCGCTAATATATACTGTGTATATATATATATATATATATATATATATATATATATATATATATATATAGATGCATGTATATATATATATATATATATATATATATATATATATATATATATATATATATATATATATATATATATATATATATATTATGTTACTTTAATAACATTTTTAGCAATTTACGTTAGTTTTCCAGGATGGCTTATTTCACTGTTTACGTGTAAGTATTCTGTTCTGTGAAGCTTATTAAACATTACCGATGCTTCCAGTAAATATTATTAAGCAAACTTATGCAGGTTAGACCGGTCAGCAACTTACCACATATACGAACCGTCTTTGGCCAAGAGCCCGTGCTGGCGTAAGGAAAGTGTGACCTAAACGATCAGAGAAGTGAACGTCTATACGTGAATAAAACTGAAAGAAGGAAGAGAAAGGCAAATGCAAAGATAACGTAGTAAGTAATTTTGTTCGCAAGAAGAAAGCTACTGTAAATGCTGCTAACGTTTTCACTGGAAGAAAAAAAGATTGAGAAATTTCGACCTCTTCTGACATGACGTCTTCATCGCAGTCAAGTTAATTCCGTGGGGCCATTGCTCTTCTTCCTACTGATTGATTATAATTAAAAAAGGCAATGGCACAATTAGCAAAGATCATTTAAAGTTATTAAGAACTTTATCGTGAGTTGCAACGATACGTAAATGAGTGAATCAGGAAAAATGCCCGTTTCTAAAACTAGCAACAGACCTTTGGTAGCTAGTGAGAGTGGCAGTGGGTCCTGTCGCCTGAAAAACCTACTAGGTGGACTAACACACTTGTGGACTATAGGCGAATGAACCCGGAAATAACAAAAAGAAACACACACACATTTATATATAATATATATATATATATAATATAAATATATATATATAATATATATATATATATATATATATATATATATATATATATATATATATATATATATATATATATATACATATTATTTATATAATGAGATAATGAGAGAGAGAGAGAGAGAGAGAGAGAGAGAGAGAGAGAGAGAGAGAGATTTTTTACAATTATCTTTGAAATTCAAAGAATTAACCATACATCAGTGAACATCACCTTTGATGTTATAAATATAATTTTTTTCATATAAGTTTACGGCAAGTTAAAGAGGTGATTTAGCGAACCAAAAGTTGTTAATCATGCCGCTTTTTCAGACAATTAAGACTCAGAGATTCCTTGGATACTCTTACGTACACATCCTAAAGTAATAAGTCTAATAAAAATGTTTTTTTTATTTATATTTTAACAGCAAAGAAGTTATTCTTTTACCAGCCAAAAATAATTCTGCCAAAGTTGAGAAATTCGCGATGCAAAAAATTAACGAATGGTACGAATTTCAGCAAAAGATTATTATCCGAAATTTAAACGATCGGTCATTTAGATTGCCTGAAAGCTCAAGAATATTCTTTTATGGCGACCTAACTACGAGAAGGCCCAGGCAGAGAATTTTCGCATTCAGACCTTAGGGACCCATGCAGTGTTTTATGAGGCTATAAATTCTACGATTTCAACAACGATGAGGAAAACAAACCTTTTTTTTTGTACAAGTAAACATAGATGGTGATGCTGAACCCCATTATTCATAAATGAGGGAACTGGTATAATGATGTGATCATCCAGATTACATTGTGTTGCGGAAGTTTATAATTTTTATTTTTTAAGAAAGAAGGGTTATGTAGGAAAAGTTTTGCCTTTAGAGTCATGTGCAATTAAATGCGTTTATACTTTGAGTATGTACAACGAAATTCGTTTATATTCTTATTCTACGATTTAGTTTATATTTGAGCTTCATTCTATGAAATTCTTTTATATCTGATTCATATACTTTGAAATTTGTTTATGTTTGAGCCATATACTGTGCAATTCGTTTATATTTGAACCTTGTACCATGAAATTCGTTTATATTTGAGTCTTATACTATGAAATTCGATTACATTTGATTAGTATACTATGAAATTTTTTTATATTTGAGCACTTTACTATGAAATTCGTTTATATTTAAGCTTTATTCTATGAACTTCGTTTATATTGATTCATATACTTAAAAAATTTGTTTACATTTGAGTCTTATACTATGAAATTCGTTTATATTTAAGCTTTATTCTATGAACTTGGTTTATATTGGTTCACATGCTTTGAAATTTTTTTACATTTCAGCCATACACTATGAAATACGTTTATATTTGAACCTATACTGTGAAATTCGTTTATATTTGTAGCCAAGTTCTCTTACCACTGTGCATTCTTTATATAAATTACACAGTCTTTATAGGAATTCTGGTATTGTTATGTTCATACTTGTTCATGGGAACATGAAACCTTTTAACTACCGATGCAAATTGGGTAACTTTCAACGCAGAGATATTTGCTATTATAAAAACACAAACGCTCGCTATGCGACAGAACCAGTGAGACGAGTTTTCGAAATGGTTAAAGCTGAACAACGATGTAGCTATTAAATAGATGCTTAATGGATAGTTTTTGGAAATTGTGACTTTTGCCTAATATTTCAGGATTTCTTTACCCATCAGAATAAAAGTTGGTGTACGTTGATAAAAGACAGTTATCGTAAGACAATATGCAGCAAGTTGTGTAACACCAAGACTTCTTTGGACTTGCAAAATTACAAGGCCCAAATTGAAAAAGAGAAATTGTGTACTTTGTACCAACTTCATAATTTCTTTATCATCTCAGTACATTGTTGATAAAATTCGTTTTAGTTGTTTTTACTATGTTCAAGAGTCTCTCTCTCTCTCTCTCTCTCTCTCTCTCTCTCTCTCTCTCTCTCAGAAATCGTAGACAAATCATTGCTTTTACTTTTTGTTTCGGCCATAAACGTTTTTAAGGCTTAAACCGGTCCGCCTTGAGGCTCTATTTGGCGTTGGTACTTATTAGTGTTTTCTAAATCTATCAAATAGGAAAAAACTTCTTTCCTTTGTTAAGAATATTTGGTGTCATTACTGTCAGTACCAGTTAGAGAACTGATGTAATTTTAAAAATTTTGATATTGATACTTGTATGACATTCTTGTCGCTGTTATCTACAATGGTTTTCTGGGATGCATATAGATAATGTGATATTATTTTCCTGTGCATTTAAATTGAAATGCATAAATATTTACTGAAAATACAACGCATGTAGCCTACGTGTGTTTAGGACGCTTATCTTCAATTTGCATCGCTGTACTTCTTGACCTGCAGGTCTAGTACTAGCTCTCTCTCTCTCTCTCTCTCTCTCTCTCTCTCTCTCTCTCTCACCCTCTGAGCTCTCTCTCTCTCTCTCTCTCTCTCTCTCTCTCTCTCTCTCTCTCTCTCTCTCTCTCGTGGTTGGCGTCACGCGAAGCCTTTTTTTTTATTTACTTTTTTCACTCACCGACGCACGATAACCTAACTTGAACGAAGCAGGTTACTAAGCATTAGATGTCCATCTGACTGGAAATTGCAGTCTCCTCTTTTAATGACAGCAACAATACCTCAAAACTGGTTTAGCAAATAGAGAGAAAAAATGAAGAAAACGCAAATTCTGGTAACCTGGAAAATGCCTAATCAGGCGTATGTGCTACTCTAAAACTCACCAAATACACTCCCCTAGTGACATAGTTACTGGGATGGCCACCTTTAGCTTGATAGATATAGATGACTTAGTGGTATGGTCACAAATTGTGAAGCTGTAATGAAAGACGATTACATTTCAACTGAATGACACTTCTAAAGAGTTATTTTTAAAAAATGGGGTTCGACACTACTGGACCTGTCTGCCTATTCCCAACTCAACATACTGATTGCAAGGGTAGTTAGTCTTCCAAGAAATATTATATAAAGCAGCATTTTGTCAAGAGTAATGAGTCTATGGATTCTCAGGGTGTTCAAGTGTTTCCGCGTCATAAGACGATCTAACCTCCTGGAATTTAATTTTAAATTTTCATTCTGGAATGAGAACTAAACCATTTTGAAATTTCATCTAGGACTCAATTGCTCCCATGTCATATAGCAGCAAATAAGGATGTGTCCCGTCTGAAAGGAAATTCTTCTAACACAATTTGAAGTCCTTCTGCATGAGACCTTCACTTGTATTACCCTACCTCTCTGGCACATTAGAGGTGACGTTATGATCCTGGTCAAGAGGATGGTCCCAAAAGTTTGGAACGCTTTGATACAGTCGTTCTCAAGCACTTGTTTTGCAACGAGGGCACAAATCACCTGATTTGCAGCCATTACAAAGGGAGCGGCATTGGTCTTTGGTCATTATTGGTTATGAGTCTAGCAAAAAAAATTAAGTCCATTCAAATTCTTTAGGTTTTCTTGTATTGGTTACCCCAATGATTTTGGTGCTGCAAATAAGCAAGTATAGCTTAGTTTTACCAGACCACTGAGCTGATTAACAGCTCTCCTAGGGCTGGCCCGAAGGATTAGACTTATTTTACGTGGCTAAGAACCAATTGGTTACTTAGCAACGTGCAAAGCCCTAAGTGAACATTATGGTCACAAAGGACATAGGTCTCGTTGGGCGGGTGGGTTCCGTTCTCAGCTAGCACTCTGCTGGCCGCGAGGTCTAATCTCCGACCGGCCAATGAAGAATAAGAGGAACTTATTTCTGGTGATAGAAATTCATTTCTCGCTATAATGTGGTTCGGATTCCACAATAAGCTGTAGGTCCCGTTGCTAGGTAACTAATTGGTTCTTAGCCACGTAAAACAAATCTAATCCTTCGGGCCAGCCCTAGGAGAGCTGTTAATCAGCTCAGTGGTCTGGTTAAACTAAGATATACTTAGGACATAGGTCCATAAAAATGGAAGAATATTTCATACAAAACCGGATAAGTGGTCAGTAATCCATATCGTATTAGCTAACGTCGTACTAGTTTATAGTCATAACTTTTAAAACGACCATGATGTGAGGTAACAGACGATAGAATAAAATGGAAAAAACTCCAAAAAACTAGGCAAGAACTCCGGAGGCAACAAGAATGCTGAAGGACCACACGGCTAATCTGAGGGTGCGGAGGCATATCTCGTTAGTAAGTGATATGGAGGGGCATATAGCATCATAAGCGTAGCCGTCATCTCCCTTTTCTCCCGCAAATCCCCATCGAAAAACCGGATTTATTGACGTCTGAGTTTCTCTCTCTCTCTCTCTTTTTTTTTTTTTTTACTAAACCGAGCCGATAATCGCCTAGAGAGGGCGAAAGCTCATTTCTATGGAGGCAAACAATAAGGAAGAAATTTAGGCTAACGGTTTCGGGCCACTCGATTAGCCACGAAAAAAGCTGGCTTGTCTTGTAACCAGTTATTACCGGAACCATAGCTTTCGTTTGTAGTTCATTTGGTAACCCGTCCCCCTTTCTCTCTCTCTTTTATATATATATATATATATATATATATATATATATATATATATATATATATATATATTAACCTCATCAATCATAATATGACAAAAGATATGAAGATCTGCCATTCATGAAACTGATGGTTGTAGAATCCTTAAACAGTTTTGAGTGCTTTCTCTCTCTCTCTCTCTCTCTCTCTCTCTCTCTCTCTCTCTCTCTCTCTCTCTCTGCCTAGATACAGGTGCCCCTGTATATACTCGTACAACATTAAAAAAGCAGTGGTAAAAAAACATAAGAAAAAAAAAGGTTTTTATAGGAGATGGGTCGCTTTTATAGTCGAAATCGCTCTCAAGCTAAATCCTCAGGAAAAATAAGAGGCTCTGTGAAGTCTTGCTGAAGATGCATCATCTGCGAAAGCTCCCAAAACAAAACACGATCCAGACAGAAATGTCCCAGTGTCCCATGTGAAACAATGCTTTTTATCGACGATTTTGTTTGTTATATGTCCAAATTAACTCATTCACTCTTCTCATTAACAAATACGAAGAGATTTTTTCGACATCGGGCCGGTGTCTCTAAGAAGGAATGCCTTACGATAATACAAAAAATATCATAACGGTCAATACCACATTCGTACTTTAAACTCAGTCGTGGATGAGTCTTGTGTGCGGGAAACTTCCACAACAATAGCTGCTTCAGACTACCTCTTCCTACACTCTATACCCACAACCTCCAACTGATCCTATGACCTCATCATGATATTTTTTACATACTCCTCACATATTCCTTCCATTCCCATGTCTTCGTTTTACGGACAATTTCTATAGCCTATAGTCACTCTGCAATGCTGAATTCCCGGCCAAGTTATGCCAAGGCAAGTTTTAGAGGGCACGTACCCAAATGCCGAACATTCTGCCCCGTAAAGAGACGGTAAAAATCATTGATTTTTTTTTTTTATCAGGTGAAACTTTGCCGACAAATCTAGGATTCCTACACTTAAGGAAATTTCATCATAATATTCCTTGTTCACAGCAGTTTTTTCCTCTTACCTAACAATGTTATTCATAATTTAAATTCTTTAACAATTTTAAGGCGGTATTCTGTTTGGCCATCTCGTAAGTCATATTCCACCGTGTCTTTGAATTAGTGCGTGCTACTTGGTTTGTACATCGTGAGGTGTCACGATGTTACACTAAACAGTACCTGAGTTTTTTTTCCTGGAACTGTAATAATGTTGAGGTTTGTGAGATGAAGAGGTGTAATCCTATTTCAAACTGCTTTTTACTGATGTCTTAATTTCCCTCTCTCATGAACTGTTGACGTGGGTATATAATCATCGTTTATTGGCTGGGTATTATTTATTGATTTATTTTTGTCTATATATTACTCTTCTTTTCTTGGATATTTATTTCCTCCTTTGTCGTGTATCAGTGGAGTTTTTTTGACAAGTAACAGCTTTTTTTACTTGCCTCACATGAATTAATAATAATAATAATAATAATAATAATAATAATAATAATAATAATAATAATAATAATAAATGGTGAAAAAATCCACACTGATGAAAGCGCAAATATATTTATATATGAAACGTGTGCTTTCGTGAACCAAGCAGAAGAAGGAGTGTGGATTTTTTCATTAAAAAATAATAGTGACAATCTTTCTGAAACTAGTTCATTCTTATTATTCACAGGAAATAAAATGGCATGAAACGGAACAGTTCTTTCGAGCGTTACATTTAAACCAGTAAAAGTTCAAACTCGGAAAGATGCAAATCTCCGTTTCCCGGATAATCTGGCGCTCGAAATTGCCCAACTAAAAATAGCTCTCGACTTTCTTTCGGTGAGAGTTCATTGTCATTGTCATTTTACTTTCTCGAAATCTAAAAAAAAAAAAACTCGTTTTACTCGGAGTCACGAAACAGGAACGGTCTTTCGGATCTTTGCGCTGGTCATGTTGGCATTTAAATGCGAAACATGATCTGTGTTCACATTATATCCTTACCTGAGGTCTGTTTCCTGTTTACATTGAAAGTCTGCATAATTTTACTCTGAAGTTTCCCCTTGTTTGTGTACGTTGTTGTTATTTACTTGGTCGGTAGTCATTTATTATTAGGTTGCCTGGCTTTGCCTTAATATGCGATAAGATTACGAATCCCAAACATGACGAGTCTTCGACAAATTCTGCTTACTCTCAACAAAGAAGCCTTCGTATTTACCAAATTCTCGACGATGCCTCTTTTGCTGTTCATCAGACTGGTAAGATTTACTAATTCTCTCTCTCTCTCTCTCTCTCTCTCTCTCTCTCTCTCGAACTGTAGCATGAGCTGCCGGTTCTGTGTCCCAGATTGCTAAGGAACGGCAACAGCGGTTAGCTGAAGGAGGTGGAGGAGGAAAAGAAATGAGAAGCATCAGGAAAACCAGTCCGTATCCTCATCGGTTAGTCCTCCGTCTGCCATCGAAGTAACTGGTCACTTGGTCAAACTCATCCTACCTCGACGCTGATACCTTTACCCGCTCAAAACTGGAGTGATCACCGATACGTAACGGATATGGTATGTTTTGATTGTGTTGCTTAACTCACTATCATTTATTTAAAGGGTTTGAGTTCTGAAGAGGATTAGATTCGTTTCACAAAGCCAGTCGGAATCCATTTGAGAAGGATCGAACACCATCGTGTAACTGACTATGTGCGTTTACTTTGTATTTTTCCTGGCTTGTAGCGTAAAGGAGCGGTATCCACAACGTAGAATTAATCTGACAAAATGAATATTTCTGATGCTTGCTTCTCCTCGTATAAGGAACTTTGATTCGACCTACTTCGTAAACGTTACATGGTCA
Source organism: Macrobrachium rosenbergii (assembly GCF_040412425.1). NCBI lineage: Eukaryota > Metazoa > Arthropoda > Malacostraca > Decapoda > Palaemonidae > Macrobrachium > Macrobrachium rosenbergii. The sequence goes on from NC_089768.1 coordinate 30,266,264, forward strand.
GGTCAAGTTGTATAGTGGACATAATGTTAAGATCAGATTGAAATTTACAGAATAGAATTTTTGGTGACGTTCTCTTGTTGATAACTTAACGGAGTCAAGATTTGGCTACTCGGAGAATTAGCCCGCTTTGGTTTGCATAAACTCGGAGCTAAAGGCAAATGACCGTCAGCAGTTTAGTGACGGTCAGGTTCGTTTAACTGTGCTTGGCCAATAGTATTTTAGGCTTAAAGTATTTCTGCTTTCCGAGTGGTTCTGATTTGAAACCCATTTCCTCTTTCTACATAACAGATTGCCCATTCCTTTTGTAACTGTGACTTTGCAATAATCTGAGAATAAATTCGTATAATCGAGAGACATTTTTCTTTGTCAGCAAATCGTTTTTTTTTTCTCAGAATTATGAAATGAGAACGGATGTACAGACTTATAAATACGATATAAATATGCATATCTATGCTTATTCTTTTCTTGTTATAACTTGTCTTCAACATGCATACAAGAAATATTGCTTCTCCTCATTTCTTATTTATGGGGGAAAATGTTAAATTTCTCAGAATATTACTGTTTTCACGTATGTGTTGGCCCAAAGAAAAATAGGATTTCATTTCTCTCTCTCTCTCTCTCTCTCTCTCTCTCTCTCTCTCTCTCTCTCTCTCTCTCTCTCTCTCTCTCTCTCTCTTTGGAATAATTTATATAACATCTTCAAAATTAACCTTTTCATTGTGAGAAGTTGGGTATGAATAGATAATTTTCCTTTTTCTAGTACCAAATTTTGGTTTCATGCCAACACGCCAAAGAAGTGCTTTCCATGCTGGGAATATTCAGAAAAAAAGGATAAAAGGATATATATTTCTGCGACTAAAAGTCAAGGTCAAGAGCAAGAACCCAGGTCAAATAATAACGCAGTATTAAAGCATTGTAGCCCTTATCTTAAGACGCCATATATATATATATATATATATATATATATATATATATATATATATATATATATATATATATATATATATATATACATACATGTGTGTGTGTGTGTGTGTGTAGAATCTACAGGTCACTTTTTACCAGATACATTGTGGATATTACAATTACACACACACACACACATATATATATATATATACTATATATATATAATATATATATATATATATATATATATATATATATATATATATATATATATATATATTTATATATATATATATATAAATGTATATATATGTACATGCATATATACATATAAATGTATATATATAAGTATATACATATATAAACACATATGTATATATATATACATCTATATGCATATGTGTAGGCTATGTATATATATAAATGTGTGTGTATAGGCTATATGTATACACACATACATATATAAATATATATATGTATATTTATATATACATATATGTATATATATACAGTAAATATATATACATACATATTTATATATAGATAGTAGATACATATGTTTGTATATATATATATATATATATATATATATATATATATATATATATATATTATATATATATATAAGTATATATGTTTATGTATATAGAAAAATTTATATACGTATATATGTATATACATACATATATAGATGTATATATATAAATGCGTGTATATATGTGTGTGTGTGTGAGTGTTTGTATGTATGTATATTCATAGATGTTTGGCTATTTAATCACAGTACAGCAAAATTCAGTCCTTTTCCAATTTACTCTACGAATTAAATTGTGCATGAAACTGAAACTAATCAATAACGTAATGTCATTTCAACGGTCAGAGCAAGACTGACCAGGAAGTAAGTTGTTTTTCCAGCTTACGTTAAGACTACAGACGCAAATGCTTATCCAGATGGACGCAACCAGTTTAACAAACCTGGCTGGACCAGTGTGAAAGCAGCTCACGATGGAAGAATTTCACTCGAGAGCCCATTTGTTGAGGGGTATATAGGGCCCAGTACAACTATGGGGCCTTCGACAGGTCTGAGATGATAGATATTCAGACTCAGGCGCTTTCATCAACTTCACCCTTCCAGAAATTCTAGAACAGGGTTTCTTTAGAATCTGCTTTATTCTTAAAGCAGTCAGTCGGGTATCATGATAGCAGATCAGCATCGTACTTTGAAACTTGAAAAAAAAACCGAGAATTGGAGAACAAACATATTTAAGAAATCCAAAACCCAACTGCTGGGTTTTGGTGTCTCAACACTAAAGTGGGAGCATGACGCTTCCGAAACTATATGTGGACTTTTTGGATATATTTGTTCTCCAATTTCTGTTTTTTTTAAAGCCAGAATCAGGTAGCTGTCCAGTTTCGGGAATTCTGAAGAAATATTCTCCATGTTTTGGCTTTCCTGAAAATATACAGTCCGAAGCCTACATTAAAGTCGACATTAACGATGGTGCTCATTTCACTAAGCTGTTTTTCGTAAATTCATTTCCTGAACTAATAACTGAAAACGCTTTCTGCATTGGGCCTGCATTCACCTGACAATGATGTGCTTCACTCGATAAGTTTTGCTATTATTTCAGACTTGCATAACAAACCCTTGAGTTTTGTCGCTATCTGTGATAAGATCCTTTCTTACTCTCTAGTAATCTCTATGGTTTTCAGGTTTGACCATTTGAAACCAAATTGCACAAAGAATAAGCTCTACAAGTAGTAAAATGGAAGAACAGTACACTGCATTCAAAAACATTACTAAATCCAAGGCTGAAGTCACAATAAAGATAATAGTGAGATCGAAAACTTATTATCGAAATGTTTCCGTTGATTTCGTTTATCACGTGCACTACTTTTCGATATTCGCCCCTGTCTTACAAAAGGAACTTATCCATTACATTTTGAGTCATCTTACCAAGTCTGTAGAAGAAGGTTCGCTTTCACTCTTCTTGTTAAATCTTAAGATAAAGCTGTCCATTCCTTACAACGTTTAATTGTTACTTATGTCTTCGGTTTGTTGCTCTTTCCGTTGTGACAGCAAGAGTGCTTCTTCACTATTCGTATATCTAATTCTACAGTTATCTATGGATGATAAGGTTTTATATACCTTTAGTTTTTCGGTGCGTCAAACGAGCCTCTCAGTATTAGAACTATTTACTGTGTTCATTGTTTATTACCTTGAATGCTTCTGCTGCTAGTACTACTAATAACAATCTCGTTTTTAGTTTACTTGTTTTCCCCGTCGCATCTCTCCCAAATATTTATTAGCAAATCGAGGCCTTGCGGCCAGTAATACCTAAATTCACATCAAAACGAGATAGCAAGCTGGCTGCGTGCCAGTAACACCGATTGGGTATCATGTGCCCAAATTGTAACAGCTAAATATGTGTTGCATCCGCGGAGTGTCGTTCGTACTTTCGCTTCGCTTTTGATAACCTCAAAAAAGCAATATAAAGTAACGCTTTCCCACACGTCATAGCCTTTGACCAAATGAATAATGACGCATCTCAGTGCAGTATTCAATAAGGTTGGACTTAAGGCTCCATACATATTACTAACATTCAAAGCGACAACGAGAACTTTCGCGTTACTTCTGCCGTAACTGGTAATAATGATACCGGCAACTCTCATTTTGTATAGCAAATATTCATGAATTTTATGCAACTGACGAGGGTCAATAAACTAGTTTTTCTCTGACCACATAGAGAGGTGGATCGTTGTTTTCAGGGCAGGGCTAAGCTGTTGAAAACGCCGTTCGCTCTCGAAAAGAGAAAGAGAGTGAGAAAAAAGTGGAAAATAAATATGCCGAAAAAGTTTGGACCAGCGAGGTAACCCGGGGTCAGTTTTTAACCGAGTTCCTCTTTTTCTTCTCTTCCTTCTGTCAAGATCATTTAACCAGACACGGCAGATTTAGATGGTTCCTGATTATGTATAATTTTTTAATTTGTGAAAGACATATGCAGTGAGTTTGTGGTTTGCTTGTTTGAATTTCAATAAACCGGTTATATTAAAATGAGATGACAAATGCTTATCTATATCCAAAATTAAATATTAAAATGAGATCCACGTCCCTTTGCACCTTTTCATAATACAAACATGTTTACATTTTTCGGGATTTATTTTTTCAACTTCACTGGAGTTTCTCATCTTGTAAACTTCTTATTATCTATTACCTTATGGTTACTTCAGAACGAACGCAGTCCAGTCCGACCATAAAAGTATCTTCCCCCGTCCCCAACCTTCTCCCCCCCCCGCCCCCCACACACACCCCCCAAACCTTCCTTTTTCTTGTTTTCTACATACCTGGGTTAGATAATTGTAGTTTTTCCTCCGTCCTATTGGTTTAAAAAAAAAAAAAAAGTTATCGCATAGCATATTTATGCCGAGTGAATTCGTTGCAACGTGGGCCTAAGGCTCTGGTGAAAATTCTACTGTCGAAGAAAAAACATATCGTAATCGAAACACTGAAATTTTTACATGCAAATTTTTAAAAAACTATCTCTCGGTTTCATCCATTTGCATATTTCTGTATAATTCTTTAAACTAAAATGAGGCTGTGGTGTCGGTATTTATCACAAAATGACGCTAGAATTTGCATCAGTGTTGTGGTGCGAGGTACCTTGCATATTCATTTGCAAGCTGGCAACGACGAGCTCATTAAAAAACTAGAGTACTTCGAAAGAAACTGGTTGTGCTTCCAGTCCCGAGGCTTCTACAGAGCTTTGCCATTACCCGTTTCGATGGAGAAACTAGATATTCCGCGGCACAAAAATAAATAATTGTATGGCTGTAAATTGCAGGCCACTGTCGGAGCCCACGCTTCAACCTTTCTGCTTGTAACGCCTCGGGTCAGAGGAATACGAAACAGGGAAGAGAAGTCGTCAGAAGTTTTCTTTCAGAACTTCAAAGGTAAATAAAAGAGCCCAAGGTCAGTTCAAACAGAAACCGCGAGGAAGATGAACACTGGGTGACTCGGTAGACTAGTCTACTTCAGTTTCCCATCTTCCCAGTGGTATTGGGGTTAATTATCGTTACTTAGACTAACTTTTATCGTTTATAATTATTTTTGAATCAAGTAAATGCTAGAGAGAGAGAGAGAGAGAGAGAGAGAGAGAGAGAGAGAGAGAGAAAAAGAAGTAGCTGTGGTTCTCAGTTTGTTTTTATCTCAGATTACTGGGGTCTACAACTTCCGAACCGGTTCTTTGGTCGGTGGTGACCACATACTATATCTCTCGACCCGTAAGACCGCTCTCTTATTTGTATTTTTTTTTCTTCTAAAACTGAAACTGTAGGAGTCGTTAGGTACGTAAAACTAGGAACCTTAAAGATCCCTTACATTATTTTTTTTACGGGGAAGGGTTAATGGAATTTTCGTAGGCTTTCATTTTCATCTCAGAAATAAATACAATAGTATGATTCGCATGATACGGTGAGACGGCCCACGGTCAGTTGTAAATAAACAGGGAAAGGGATAAATATAAGGTTTCCGACAATTATAATCAGTTTCCTTGAAATTCCAACCGCCGCCCCCCCCCCTCCATTAGGTTAATTAGAAAACCATCATCCTCCATTAAGTCAATCGGAAACCCATCCTCCTCCATTAAGTAATCGGGAACCCACCCTCCTCCATTAAGTCAATCAGGAACCCATCCTCCTCCATTAAGTCAATCGGAAACCCATCCTCCTCCATTAAGTAATCGGGAACCCATCCTCCTCCATTAAGTAATCGGGAACCCATCCTCCTCCATTAAGTCAATCGGAAACCAATCCTCCTCCATTAAGTAATCGGGAACCCATCCTCCTCCATTAAGTCAATCGGAAACCCATCCTCCTCCATTAAGTAATCCCCATCCTCCATTAAGTAATCTTAATTAAGAAAACCATCATCCTCCATTAAGTCAATCCTCCTCCATTAAGTAAAACCCATCCTCCTCCATTAAGTTAATTAGAAACCCATCATCCTCCGTTAAGTCATCAAAACCCATCCTCCTTCATTAGAAACCCATCATCCTCCATTAAGTCAATCAGAAACCCATCCTCCTCCATTAAGTTAATTAGAAACCAAGTCAATCCCCATCCTCCTCCATTAACTCAATCGGAAACCCATCCTCCTCCATTAAGTAATCGGGAACCCATCCTCCTCCGTTAAGTCAATCGGAAACCCATCCTCCTCCATTAGGTTAATTAGAAAACCATCATCCTCCATTAAGTCAATCGGAAACCCATCCTCCTCCATTAGGTTAATTAGAAAACCATCATCCTCCATCAAGTCAATCGAAACCCATCCTCCTCCATTAAGTCAATCAGGAACCCATCCTCCTCCATTAAGTCAATCAGGAACCCATCCTCCTCCATTAAGTCAATCAGGAACCCATCCTCCTCCATTAAGTCAATCGGGAACCCATCCTCCTCCATTAAGTCAATTGGAAACCCATCCTCCTCAATTAAGTCAATAGGGAACCCATCCTCCTCCATTAAGTCAATCGGGAACCCATCCTCTTCTATTAAGTCAATCAGGAACCCATCCTCCCCCATTAAGTCAATCGGGAACCCATCCTCCTCCATTAAGTCAATCAGGACCCCATCCTCTTCCATTAAGTCAATCGGGAACCCATCCTCCTCCATTAAGTCAATCGAGAACCCACCCATCATCATTAAGTCGGTCTGAAACCCATCCCCCTCCATTCAGTCAATCGGAAACCCATCCCGCCCAGTAAGTCAATAAGAAACCCATCCCCACCCCCTCCAATAAGGCAAGCTGAAACCCACATCAAGTTGCTCGGAAAACCATTCCCCTCCAATAAGCTAAGCGGAAACCCATCCCTCTCCATAAATTCAATCGGAAACCCATCCCCCCTCCATCAAGTCATTCGGAAGCCCATCCTCGCTCCACGAAGTTAATTGGAAACACATCCTCCTCCATTAAGTCAAGGTGTTTCTCTTCATATTATAGAAGAAGAAGACATGATCAATTTTTCAATGTAAACATCATGAAGGTTACAAAGCTCTGATAACCACATTTTTAGTAGGACACGTATTTCAGGGCCCCTTTTTATCCCGATGCAGAATTAAACAATATAAGGAAGGAAATTAAATAGACGCAAGCGGCAAAATGAGTGCCTACAGTCATAATGAACAATCCGAGAAAGATTTTTTCATGGAATGCATAACTTATAGCATTCAAAGCAAGCATTATCATCGAAAGATTTTTCTGTTTTCTTTGTAATAATATTAACCTTGTTGTCACAGCAGTAATTTGTGGTTAAGCAAAACCTTTCAAGTTCAAATATTTTAAGATTTTAGAATGATATAATTCTTGAGGTCTTTTCCTGTAGCTGGTAAGCCAGACTGGAGGAGCTTTTCGTGTATCGCTGTTCCCGATGCATTGTCGTAATATTTCAAAGTAGATGTGCAAGCCCTGCCTACTTGAAATAAGAAAAATAAGCCTCAGATGGAATCTCTTAACATATTTTTTTTATATGCACATGGGCTTTTTCTTAGCCAGTGGAAAATTTATGCCACTCTCTTTCAGCATAGTAGACATAAACTATGTATGGGTGTCTCTTACCAAGAATTCAAAAAGACATTTTATTGTCATCAATGAACTGATAGCAGAATCTTTACACGTAGCTGCTAACCGACTGGAGCACCTGGCTGGTAGTTCTACTAGCGCTGGTCTTCCCGAGGAACCCGGAGACAAATGCTCAGCTCGAGTGGCCTAGGATTCAGGATATGGTAGCGTCCAGACTAGCCCGGGATCCTATGGTATGGACTCTCCAGGAAGGTAATGCCCAAAGCTACGCCTACACCTACTCTCCGTCAGGTAGTGATAGCGTTGTTTTGATATTACTTCAGTGGGTATTTGGTGGGCAAATTCCTTTTGTTTTTCACGCCCGTAAGGCATGACAGTTTTAAATTTTGTATTTCTACATTTATTTCTTCAGATTTCATTTATTTATCTATTTATTTAATAGCTTTTTAAAAAATCTTAAAGTATCAGAGTCCACGAAGCTAGTGATCTCTCAAGGGATACGTTTTCATACTGCCGATCTTTTTCAACTTGGATTCATTAAACCTCATTCAATCAAATATGAAGAAAAACAATTAGCCTAAAGAATTTTTAATGAAGCACAGAATAAAGTTAAAGGGAAAATATGGTCATAAAATTGTCATCATAATTCAGGAAGGCAACATTTAGGATAATGTGAACTTTTCATCATCTAAATTTCTTTGCTGATTATAACTGTGTTCCTTTGACTAATAGGTAAAAGTTTCTGTAGAAACTGGTGAAAATAGATATTTATTTAAAGAAACTTTTGGGAAATTACAAATTTATGTGAACAGCATCAACGTTAGCAAAATCTAATGTTGTAGTCGTAATTTCAGGCTTTTCATCTAGAATCGGAGTTGATAAATCACAAGAAAGGCAGCCAGAGAATTCAGTCTCTGGACAAGACACCAGTGAGGATATCCAGAGGGAAGCAGAGGGCACTGGACGTTCACTCAGTGCCCAACCAACAGAGGACACCGAACGTTCGCCCGATGCCCAGGCGAGGTTCATGGGGAAGTTCGACGAGTGGTACAAAGGGAAAGGAAACGACGAGGAAGAGGAGAAACCACCTCAAATTATCATCAGCACCCACCACGGAGTCTCTTCGCATGACCTCGATCACCATCACGTTGATCATCACAGTCATCATGAACATCATGACCATAGCCATAGTTATCATGGGCCACCTCACGCCCACCCGCCACCGTTCCCCCACCACGCACCTCCCCCTCCTGTGTACCACTACCCCCATCATCACCAGCAACCAGTCGTGCAGCCCATTATCATAGAAAGTGGTCGTGGTCATGGCGGCGGCGGCAACAAGAAGAAGAAGGGATCGAAGGGAAATGCCGTGGTATCTGTCTACACAGAGACAGTAGTTGTCACTAAGCCCAAGCCTGTGGTGTTGACGCAGACTGTGACACACCACCACCAAACCCAGCCACATCCAGTTTACGTTCCAACTTCGAAGCCAGTCTACGTTACCCCATCGCAAGTTTTCATTCAGTCAAGCAACGCGGTTTATTCTACGCCTTCTCATATCTACATTTCGTCAAGCACACCAATCTATGCCACTCCCTCCCATATCTACATTCAGACGCCCGCTCACACACAGTACTTGACGCCCTCTCATGTTTTCATCCAGGAGCCTCAGACAGAATATGTTGCTGTCAGCATTGAGACAGAGGATCATGGCTGGGGATGGGGTTGGGATCTATTTGGAGGCAATGGGAAAGGCAGCAGCGGTCACGGAGGCGGACAAGTTCAAGTTATTGGGGACGGACACTACCACCATCACCACCATGGTTCTGACAAAGGCAAGGGGCAAGTTGTGTACGTGATGGAAAAGCCTGAGGTGGCGCCTCAGCTAGTGACGACGCACGTCGTTGTCCAGCAGCAGATCCCCTTGATGACTCACTTGGCTCACCCCTCGACTTCCGAAGTCATGATCATGGAGAGACCTTCGCATGCTATCAAAAAGGGCTTCGACAGAGTCAGGGAAACGTTTAAAGCCTTTGGGGACGGCATCAAGGGAGTGGGAGACAAGATAGCTGAGGGTGTTCATCACATCAAATCGAAGTTCTCCTTCCAGTCAAAAGACAGCGAGGAGCCTCACTACGTCATGCTACAACCTCAGAATACGCACAGCGTGCTGGTTGTTACAACTGCTGTTCCTCAGACCGTAGTCATCCAAAAGCCAATCACCCAAACTGTAAAGCCAAAGCCAGTCATTCAGACTGTTGCAGCTTACCAGCCAATGGTCTCAAATAAAGGAGGCACCTATTTCAAAGGAAACTTTAAAGGATATTCCTACGGCAAAAGTAAAAGCAAAGGAGGTGATGCTGTAATAATTGTAAGTGGAGATGGGCATGGGCATGGCCATCATCAAAGCCACGGTTCAGGTGAGTAAAATGGTGCTCATTTGATCAGTGAATTATCTCTCATTAGATTTATGGTCTTCTCTTGTTAATTTAACTAGAAATCGGATTTTGCAAGTGCGACTGAATTCTCATTAAGAATTTAACCTTTTTCTTCTTTTTCAGAGTGTTTGCACTGTGGCTGATGGGTTAAGAATTCAAAGACAGAGCTTATGAGACGCCCCAAGTGCATAACGAGTGACCCATGTGGCTGGATTTCCATACATTACTTTCTCATCGAATCCAAAACTTCAAAGCTTTTGACTTCTTTCTTGTGATGTGTTACCCTTACCGTTGTCCTTGTCCTGTTATGAGACTTATTTTGTATTTATATACATGTTGTTTTAAGTTATGTGATATTTATTAATAAATTATACGTCTAGGAAATATCTGTTCTTTCTGCTATGCAGTGAATCGCAGTGAAACAATGTCTCGGTAGGCACTTATTTGAAAAGATTATTGTAACCAAGACTGGTATTTGGGAATATGCAACCAGTGTCCGCTGAATTACTAACAGTGGAGCTGTTAACAACTATGAGAGCTATTAGTTCTTGGTAACTTTATTTTCGTCATCATGATCATCATCACCATTAGTAGTAGTAGTAGTAGTAGTAGTAGTAGTAGTAGTAGTAGTAGTAGTATTTAACCGGAAGAGATGATAGATCTTATAACGCATCTTTTAAATTTTCACCTCATGAATATGCAGATAAAATGACAAGTAGCCCTTTTCGTAATAGTATTCTAAGTGCAGGATTCTCATTTTCTCCATAAACATAGTGTTCATTTTTTGCTATTTAGCGCCGGAATAAATATAGGTGAAGCACATTTGTAAACAAGGCGTACTGTTAGATTAAACAACACCTTGGCAGCGCGTGAATGAATATTTCACTATAGGGGTCATGGTATTTAACCTCTCTCACGACACAATAGTCCTTCTCTCTTTCAGTGATTTTTTAAAAAATCAAATGAATATGAATAACCTTCATTAGTATTTGTATAGGTATTCCTATCAACATTTCATGCTTAAGTTAAGCAGTCCGATAAACGTACGAACGTGATGCCAACAAATGTTTGCAGACAGAGTCATCGAGCTGTGTCCGCACTTTGCCAGTAAATGCCATTCTCACAGTTCTTATGTAAGAGGCAGTTTCTTAAAGACGAAAAACGTTTATTGATAGTGATAGATAATTGTTCTTCGCACAATTCCTTGGACAATAAAACGAATAGTAAGAAGACTTTGACCTACATGGATGAGAACTGAGACGGGAGGCTGGAGATGAGTGGAAATAAGCACAGAAAAACACTGAATAGCCGAATTTCACAGCGCCCCCATGCGTCTCGCGGCGTCGGAGGTGATGACTGATAGATAAATGAAAGGATGGTGAATGAGTATATGGTTAAAATATCAATAAGCAAACCTCTCTGTGTGTGTATGAAGGCATATATATCATATGTGTGTGTACGGAGCTGAGAGCAGGCAGAAAGAGAATATAACGGGAAAAATGATTTTTATAATTTGATAATCATGGGCCTACGATATTGATTTATTAATTTGGTTTTTATTTTGAAAAACGATGTCAGCAAATTTTTATTCAAAAGCTGCACCTTTAACCATTTTCCTGTTGTAAACGTAAACACAATCCCAGACTTATAAGAAAAAAAAAAAAAACTTTATTATAATAAGCATATTCGTGTGCTGTTATGCAAGACCTAAATTACATTGCTGTAGAAGCCAACGAAGAGCGAATGAAAATTTGGCAAAGACTGGTTAAAAACGAAGACAGTAATGATTAGCAAGATTAATGTATTACTTTTTAGCAGTTATTAATGAGATTCTTTCACAAACCCATTTTAACTATTTAACGCACACAACAGGTTCAAAGTTGATACTATTCAGAAGCACCACGTCAATAATTTTGAGTAATCAGTATTTCGTTCTGAAATCAAAATGTCAGTCCCACTTTAAGTGACACTTCGATTTTATAATTAAAAATGCAGCAGTATTAACATGACGAGGTGGCCGAGTGGTTAAGGCGTTGGACTGCTAATCCAATAGGGTCTCCCTGCGTGGGTTCGAATCCCATCCTCGTCGAGAAACATTATATATTTCTTTAAATTACTGTAGAAGGAAAAGGAAATTAATTACGTTAAATTAAAGACTCCTCCATCGACTCTCTGACTGGCTGACACTGGCAAGTTACCAGTTTCATTGAACGAATGAGTGACAGAAGCAACGTGATGCAACCTTGCCTCGATGTCAGCTGATATTCAACAGGTGTTCGTAGTCGAGCGCACTTGTCAATCTTCTGAAACGCTAGAGCCGACCTGAATCACTGTTGTGTACTGAGAATAATGTTACTATCAGAATTTGATAACGGTGGTTATTATTTTCTTCATTTAAGCAAGATTAGAAGGAAGCTGTAAAGAAATTAATTATTGTCTAGCTTAGGCCACCATCAGTTACCTTGGGTATTGTCTCCAACTAGATTGATGTTATACTGTGCATAACTTTGCGTTATGCAACACATGTTAGCATTATAGATTATATGAGCGCATGAATGAGAAGGGAGATAAAAGGTTGGAAATATAGGGGATAAGGTATAACTATACGAAGTATTAGAAAACTCATGAGGACAAGGACCAGTTAGAGAGATGCTGAGGGGAAAGTGAAAAGCAAGGTAAAGATAGCTTCAGTAAAGATACTTAGATCAAGAGCGTTGACTTTGCTTGATTTGGAAGATAATATGCGGTGGAAGGAGAAAATGTAAGAAACAAACAGCAAGAGAGAAAGGGTCTTTATGCACTAAGAAACGAATGTTAATACTGTGGAAACATGTAAAGTGATTTAAACAACGACAAAAACATTTAAAAGTCCTGAATCAAGTTTAGATATCAGACTAATTTCGGCAGAGTAAACGACAAGACAAAATGAATAAAGAGTTCTTTTAAATAAGCATCAAAATTTTTTGTGGATTATGGATTTGGAGGAAGCATTAAGATAATGTTCCTAGGTAATATCTGCGTTGGTACCAGCCTGAAAATGAGTATGCTGAGTACTGGAAATTATACAAGAAGCCGAGGAAGTTTATTTTTGTACACAATATGGCGATTCTAGTAAGTTTGATGCAGAGGTGTGTTTATACCAGGACTTAATACCAGGCATGTATTATTATTATTATTATTATTATTATTATTATTATTATTATTATTATTCATGGAGACAGAGGGTCTTTTGGACCAATACCAAAAGGTTCTGAACTTACCAAGCAAGCTAATATAATAAATAACTCATTTGTGGAAAGAACAAAGAAAAGAAAAAAAAGAAGAAATTAGCATTCAATATATACAAAAACAAATATCGATTAACAGTTTTAGATTTATAGAGTCGATTACAAATAAACATAAACACATATAAAACCGATAATTCGTAAAATATAACAAATATCAGTAAAAAAAATTAATTAAACTAATAAGAAAAAGGTAAAGTGTGCCTAAGTGTTCTTTCCAGCACAAGAACCTAAATTCAGGACCGAAAACTTGGGCCGTTGTAAAGGCAAAGCCTTCCTTCTGCTCCACCCATTACTACTACTACTATTACCAGGCCACAGTTCACAGGGTATCTTATAGCTCAGTGTTTGCGAACACTGGTTATATGGCCGCCATCGTTCGAGAGTCAACCAGGTGTAGTACCTAAGATGACCCAGCAAACGCTAATAACAAGAGCAGATACTCGAATCATTGAAACAAAGCATAACTGAAAGGAATGTGCGCTGAACGCCCTTCAACTACCAAATACTCCCATCCATTTGTGATAGAGATGTTGATATTGAGATCTTCTTCCTAAAGAAGATTGTCTCTTCTCTTAATTAAGTTAATAAAGTAACCTGAAGAAAGTAAGATACTCCGAGTTTCTTGAGAATTGCGGGGTGACTTTATATTTATGTCATTTGCTTCATTACCGTCTAGGCACTGTAATCTGTTTTCTATCAACGAAAATCGAATACGTTATGGCTACACATTAAGGGGACATGTTTTCTATAACATGTTTCATTTTGGCAGAGCCTACCGGTTGACGAGGTGGCCGAGTGGTTAAGGCGTTGGACTGCTAATCCAATAGGGTCTCCCTGCGTGGGTTCGAATCCCATCCTCGTCGGAGAACTTTATGGTTTCTATAAGTAACAAAATCAGAAATGAAATAAAATTGCGATAATTATGCAGAAACGTCTTGGATATTGAGTAAATCTGTTCTATGCAGTGGTTACGTTTTTCATTTCTGAGGTAGCTTTTGAAACTGATAATGATATATACTCAAAGATTACCTACTTATTGTTTTTGTTATAGGCGAATATTTCTGTTTAGGAGGATTGTTATTTGTGAATGTTTCTGTTGAGGAGGATAAGTCCCCTACTTTGATGTTTGTTATTAATGCCATGAATTTTGGTGGGATCGCCATTTTCAAGACTTTCAGACCATGAGAAGAAAGCAGACCAAGCTGCGAACAATGCTTAATAATGGGACATGAATTAAATAGCTGCCTTTAACTATTCAAAGATGGAGAAAGATTAGGGAGTATTGATTTCTTGTGTCAGTGAATATCGAAGACCATTGTGGCTTTAAATACAAGAGCAAAATATCAGAAGCCTTAGCCTTTTTGGGAAAAAACTCTCTAACATGGATCTGTAAATGTACAGGAATCTTTATTGTTCGTTGCAAGGATATTGACGAATTAGAGAACGTCCTGAAAAGCTTACACCAGAAGGGCAGAGGGGATAGGATGATTTAACAATTTTAGAACAGTGACAACTCTTGGATGGACGGTTCGAAAATTTGAAATATCTGCATGAAACTGAAAATGCTGATGGGGCAAGCTTTTTTTTTTTTCTTTCATTCTTAAGTTGACTAACAGTAGTACGAGGTCGGACTCGTATCAGCTGAAAAAGATGGAACAACCACGAAAATTTTCAGGGATTCAGGCCTTTTACATTAGGATGGTAGGCTATTACCATAGACTGCATCTTCTACTATGTCGTTACTGCCACATCTAGTCTATAGGTGCCGTTTAACATAGGCTAGGCGAACATTGTTGATGTTCAGGTAATAAATTCTTAAGCTCTATTAAATCTGTAGATTAAGGCTGAACAAACATTTATTCACATTACTATGATGATTAGCCTAGTATCCGGTTTGTGCATGTAGGTAATCAGTTGAAAAATGTTTAGACTTTGGGGAATGCGATAAGTTCAGTGTACACCAAACTGTAAGGAATTGAGGTGGAATTGCTATTAAAATAAGACTGAATACCTCTATTATCAAGGAAATAAACATCAAATAGGTAAGATAAAGCACTTCACAATTTTGTTTCCATTTTGAGGGAATGTTCTGTGTTCCTCAAAATTACTTTAGTTATACATTAAAAATAGTTCTTCCACAATACTGACCCTAAAAGAAAACGAAGCTCTCACGTTTAGAATAAGGGTAACTCTAATTTTCTGAAAGATTTATTAGCTTGCATTGAGTTAGTTTCCTCTCCATTTAAATAGGCATGAAAGAGAACAGAATAGACTTATGAAATAATATGAAAGCTTTATAAATAATTATAAAAAAATGGTTAGAAATACCGTAAGAATTAATATTTCTGGGGAATTTAAAACTAAACATTGTAGGCATATAGTGCTGTGCTTAGGCTACCTTTGCTTGCACCAACAGGCTTTTACCTAAGGCATTTCAAGAGAACTTTATGTGAATAATAATTTATATGAATTATTATTATGAATTCTTATATGGAAGTTATGGCTACAATATTTAGCATCCAACCTTAAGTTTACATCCTGAGGTCATCCCGCAAGACTGTACCCCTCCTCAAAGAAAGCATCTCGAGTTTCTTGCGGTATTTGAAATATTTTTATACATTTATGAAAAATTTTATTTTAGAAACTAATAAAGAATGATGTAAATAATGCATGAGAACGTTGACGCATCAGTATTAATTCAGATTCGAAACTATTACTATTACTAATACATTTCATATTTATTTATTTATTTAATTGATTGATTGATTAATTTATTTAACTTTTTTATTTATTTATTCATTTATTTATTTATTCATTTCTTTAATTTATCACAGTCTAGCCTGCTTCCTTAAGTCCATCACTTTCCCAAAAATTCGTACTGTTGCTAGAAGCACGCTCTTCTGCATAAGGCCGAGGGAACTCGGCCTGCCAGTTTATCTAAATCTACCTTCGGAGATGTCTGTATCGTGCCAATTGCTTCGATGATCATGTGCCCTAATTCTACTGGCATATCCAGTAGGCTTCTCAAGTCTTTTCGCAGGCCTTAGTACTTTTCTGTTTTCTTTCATTTTCCACAGAACTGACGGGCAATAGCGAACGACCGTTCCTGTATCTCGCATCCAAAGTTATGTAAACAAGTATCAGTAATAAAAAAAAAAAACCTGAAGTGAAGTGTTGGTAATTGTCATACCCCAGCTGGATAATACTGGGAACATTGAAAACAAACGGAATACGTTAGCTGATGGAACATGTTTGAATTTTTCCGATTGTAGTGAAATATAGAATAAGGAAATAGTGAATGGCTGAGCGTGTACAAGTGGATATCAGTAAGCCAATGACGTGGTTTTGTTAAAAAGGTCCCTATAGCAACGGAAGCAAGTGAATGGAGAGGTTTGTGGTCCTTTCAGAAAAAATGAAAGAAGCATGCAAAGTAGCCCAAAACATTTCATCCAAAAAAAAAAAAAAAAAAAGAAAGTTGTGTGGGCAGCACCGCTCCATCGCAATCTTCCAATTCTGATCAGAAAGTTCGTCTCCCTTACTCATGTCCAGTTATACACACTTCGTCAACGACATAATATATTTCCTAATTAGTATTATGCACATGAAATGATGCGCATGTGTACGAGTTAGCTGTGCGCAAAGTTGCACAATATAACTGAAGCCATAACTGAAGAAGCTGGAGTATGACATTTTGAACCTTATTCGTTACTCCTTGGTGGAAACGATGAAATATTTACTGTATATGAGTCTTGTCAGACCTAATGTTTTCCTTTCGCTGTACTTAAGAAGGCGGGTTTTTTTCTGTTAAGTTTTTCATAAGGTCACCAAAAGACTCGTGTTTCATTGTGCCTTCTGTGACTGTGCAAAACAGACTCTTCTTTACAGCGCGAATTTTAATAGATTTCACGATAATATCACTACGGTTCACTATTGTTTTTAAGGGTGTTCATCCTCAAAAAGTTCAACATTGGTTTGTGCATGTCCTAAATCAACTTTCCATTTCCTACTGGCAAGTTTTCGTGCCAGATGTATGGTACTCTTGCCTGAACCATTTCGGAATCTTAGTTGCAAGCTATCGCTCACTCAAGGCTGTTCAGCTCTTATCAAGTTTCATTCTTGTATTTTTCATTAATAGTAAGTCATATTGACGTATAACTTAATTATCTTGTTGTGCATTTCATTTGCCAGACCATTTATACAAACACCATTATTTGTAGCCCCCAAAGATCACGTTCGTTTAATATTGCTATCCATCTTTCTTATGCAGGACCTATTTTTTCTTGGAAAGTTCTATCACTGGCCAAAATATTTTTTCAGTAATGGAGTAAGTTTTCTTTTATAAACCCCTTTTCACTGATCGTTTTTCGAAGATAGTGAATAGGTCAGGACTTCCAAAAAAAAAATCTCTTAAAAATTCGCTGATTGCATTTTTGTGCAAATCAGACCACCTAAAGCCAGCGCTAGAATACACATGCATATTTGAAACTTTTCGAAGACAAAAAGCCTCTAGATTTTCTTTAATTAAGTTAACACCACAAAATCAGCTTCGTTACATAATTTACTTAAAATGCATAACACAACTGATTGACGCAACTGATTTTAATGTGCTAGCTTAATCTTAAAAATCTAGAGTCTTTTTGTAAGCGGTTTACTTGAAATGAAGAGGAGACTTTCAATTAACATAATTGTAAGTGGCCATCAATGTTTTAGAAATGTTCATTATTCAGTTACAGAACTACATAAATAACTAGGCTATAAATAGACTCCAGCGAGGCCAATTGTTATTTTAGGGCCTTGTAAATAGGGTGGTAATGAACATCTGTAACTTCTGAGAAAATGATGAAAACCTTCATTTTCTTCAGTATAATTTTTTTTAGTGATAAGAGATCGCTAAGTAATTCTGCATTCTGCACAAGTGATGAAAATATCAAGAATATGCTCAACTGTTATAGCAAATATACAGCACTCTGATGCAACTGAAATAGTCTCGTTCCATACTAAAGGTCACCCGTTTTAATATAAATGATATCTGACATTGACCTGATATCAGAAGGAAGCTTTCTATCCGTTTATTCCGTAAGGGCTTTGGTACTCTCAGTGCCCACTGGGTATTCCGAAGTATAAAGTGGGTATGATAGGTATTAGGTTACGAATTATGAACGTATTCCGTGGTTCTGTTTGCCTTCATCCCATCAAGTGTCAGTGATGATAGGAATATTTCAAAGCACAATGGCATTTGAAATATTCCTATCGTCGCTGACACTGTGCTCCATTCCTTTTATTACTTCATAAATTCACGCAGCAGCTGAGACAGATTCTGTCTTTTGACAATAATCTGAAGGCAATAAGGCGGGGGGTACTTGATTTCAATTCCTGTTAATGAATAGCTGACTGGATATAATAGGTCTCTTCGTCTCTCCGTCACCAGTTTACAGTCAGAGAAGGCAGGCAGAGAGAGAGATAGAGAGATGACAGTTAAGATAATAAATAATAGTACCCGTTGCTAGGTAACCAGTTGGTTCTTAGCCACGTAAAATAAATCTAATCCTTCGGGCCAGTCCTAGGAGAGCTGTTAATCAGCTCAGTGGTCTGGTTAAACTAAGGTATACTTAGCTTTTTAACCAAACACAGACTACTCGCAATGTGACCTCATGTCAAGGACGCACAGAGAGAGAGAGAGAGAGAGAGAGAGAGAGAGAGAGAGAGAGAGAGAGAGAGAGAGGAGAGGGGAGGGGTAATGTATGTCAAACCATACGGTTCTTAATCGGGTAATTGGCCATTAAGCTGGCGTAGTTTGAATTAAGTACGTTACCCTTCTGCCCAAACCTAGCTAGATTCACATCCCCACCCCCCTGGGAAAATCATTATATTAAATACACTTTGATAAAGACAGAAGCTACGCAAGCTTTTAAAGTATTAAACAGATACAGCATTTATTTGCTTAAAACGTTAATTGAATCACTGACATCCGAAGAGAGGAAAGGTTAAAGAGAAACAAAATCGAAAGCAGAAGCGTTAATGTTGGATGAGTTTCATATTTATCAGTGATACCTTTTAATTATTTAAAGATAAATTGTAGGTTCATCCGTGAGAAAAAGAAGGTTTAGGAGGGGCGCGGGACTAGCCAACATCACCCTCTAAACCTAGCCTATTAAAAGGAACGGGACGCTTCTATTCTTCTTCCTCTTCTTCTCAGCCTAATCCCCAGTTCGGGTCGCTGTTTTTAATGAGCCTTTTACAGGTATTTCTATTCTGTGTCTCCCGTGCGAAAGAATTAATGAAACAACTTGCCTTTTTTTCGTTTTATTCAGTAAAAACTACGAACATATCCACTATGAAAACATAAATACTACTGTTTCATCATCACTCGTTGTAAACCTTTCTGAAATAATAACATTAACATCCTAAAAAAAAAAAAAGGACTCTTACAAAAAATGAATAAGTTATATTACAATATATATAAATGAAGAATAAATAGGCAGTACCTGAATGTGAAAAAATGCAATCTGTGAGAATAATTATCAGGAATGAGGAGTCGAAATTGATTCAATGGAAACATAAGAGATAAAAAGAGAGCCTTAATTGAGCTAGCAATAACTGACTATGTTTAATTACTGCTAAATTAACTGGCCCGATTACCAGAATCTGTAGACCTAGTTAAATGCTAAAAGTAATTCTTGTTAAGCCTTCGGACCAGCCGAAGGGAGATTTTATTCTTTTGAGCTTTCCTAGTCTTTCGTTCTTTCCCTTTCCGTGAAGTTCTGTCTGAAGTTGAACAAAGTTCCATCTGCAGAGCTTCACAGCCGAACTTAACTCCTTTGCACTTCTCTTCACCGGAACTTCAAGTCCTTAATCTCTTCCACAGCTTCTTCGTGACCTGAGATTCAAAGGGAAATTCATAAAATCATCAAAAGTATTTTGGAACTAAAAATCCTTTGCTAACAAGTTCTGAATTCTTGATATGCAACGAGATTACGATAACAGGTCAATGCTTTAAAAAGTGGTTCCGGAAGTGGTTTTAACGTGAAATGCAAAACATCTTAATTAACAGAAAGAATCTGCACATGAAATGCAAAATAATTTGATTAATGAAAGCAACTCAGACACTAAATGCAAAACATCTTCACTAAAGGAAGCAATTTCGACATAAAATGCCTGCAGTATCTTAACAAGTTAAAGTATTCTTGAAGTGGAATGCAAAATCTCTTAATTGAAGGAAGAAACAGTGACATGGAATTCAGATTACCATTAATGACGGCCCTTGTGGCCAATGCCTGAAGATCCTTTGTCGACGTAGACGGTGGACGTTGTATCGGGATCTATGTAGGAGGAACCGAACCAGGAGCTAGGTTTGGGGAACCACGATCCAATGCCACTTGTGGGGACGCTGTTCCCGCCAGAGGGAATAAATAAGATCGAAATAAATAGACGATGAAGGGGATTATGCAAATGAAGATACGTCCATACGTGTAGACTGAATAAGTTACCATAAATTAGGGTTTTCATTATTGAAGAAAAAATTTAGATTTTTATTACTGTAGAAAATAATACCCATAGGCCTAGTATCTGTCATACCTAGATCTGATAGAGCTTACTGTCTAGATACTGACAATTGGTAAAATCACAATTTTTTTTATTAGTATTAAACTTTTGTTCTTGTGTTAAACCAGTTCCCACTCTCCCATACAAGATATCTCGTCATTTAATTTTTGTACTATTGAAGACCTGTTCTGTGAACCATCTTATATGCTCGAGTTTCCACATAAGTGAGACTCTCTCTCTCTCTCTCTCTCTCTCTCTCTCTCTCTCTCTCTCTCTCTCTCTCTCTCTCCGGAGGGGTGGCGATAGAATTAGGATGGTGGAGCCTTCTGGTTCTCAGGAAGTCTCTAAGAATTAGGTTCTTAACACCAAGAAACTTTTTCTTGATCTTAAATGACGCTTGTGGCCAATGCTTGCTGTCGATCGGCTGTTGGGGCGAAGTCAGGAGCGAACTACATACCTTGTGAACTCGAACCCAGTGTTCTACCATTAGACTAAGGCAACCATTTTTCATATATATATATATATATATATATATATATATATATATATATATATATATATATATATATATATATATATATATATATATATATATCTGTGTGTGTGTGTGTTTGGATAAAAAATGACTGGCAAATCACTATAGTAACGGGTATGAAAATCTCAGTACTGCTCATGCCTTCGTACCTGGGGTGCTTATCGACATAAACAGTGGAAACTGGTCCGCCGCCTCCACCTTGACCAAAACCAGGTTTGCCGCCACCGCCACCGCCGCCCAAACCAGGTTTGCCTCCAAGTCCAAGTCCAAGTCCAAGTCCGCCTAAGCCACCACCTAAGCCACCCTTGCTGGGGAAGTTTTGGTTCCCTTTGTCCTGGAACTCGTTGCCCACCTCCTCCAGCGGGATGATCGAGTAGACGCCGCTGCCAATGCCGGCGCTGGCGTCGTGGATTCCTTTCGTTATGGAATGAGTGAAGCCCTCCCCGAGGTTCTTCATAGCGTTCGTCATCTGGAAAGAGGAGTGGGTCTAGTTCAAGTACGCTGAAGAGCAGAGCGTAAAGTCCTTTACTTGGAATCTACTTTTCTAACTGATGAGGCCTAAAATGGGACTTCATTTATCAGGAACTCTTAGCTAAATCTACAGTTACTTCTTTGCAAAAGTTATGAATAACTGAATACCTCGAAATATCACGAAACAGTTTATTCCCAACAGTCGATAATCTCCCAAAATAAGTGAAATGGCAAAGCTAAAAGGGCATAGTCTACTGTTATGATTTCCTAATTTTAATAAGTAGCTATTCACAGGACATGTCTCATAGGCCTATGGACGGTCACATGCTGTTAACATCAAAAGAATATCGCTCTCCAACCACATTCCCTCATTATTTCAGTATGTCGGCAGGAGAATGGATTTGTTAAGAGCTGCTTTAGGTGTCCTTACTTGGCTGATTCCTCTTCCGATAGTCTTGATGAATTCGGGATACCTAACGACCAAGACCTCTGAGGTAGTAGGAGAGTCTAAGTCCGCAACTGGTGCTCCTCCCTTTGGATAGCCGAAACCAGGGTCTGGGTATAACCAGCCGGCGAATGGATTGAAGATGCCAGGGCCGTGTGTGTTGTAATGTTCGGGAGGTGGTTTGCCGTAAGTCACAGAGACGATACCGTCATCCTCTCCGGAGTGCGTAGGTCTGCCGTTGGTGCCCAAATATGAGCCATCACTAGGTTTATTGCCAATTCCGGTTCCAGGACCTCCGCTAACTCCCTGTCCTGGAAAGAGTCCTGGCCAGCCGGAACCCCATGATGGTCCCTTCATGAAGTCTGAAATCCATCCCCAGCCCCACCCTGTTTGAGGTCCGCCTCCATCAACGCCGCCGTGACCTAGGATGCCACCGCCGGGCTTAAGCCCAAGCCCGCCCCCTCCACCACCGCCTAAAGAGCCTGTGGGCTTGAGGCCACTGCCAATTGACAATGGGGCGGGTATCGGGAGAGGAGCTGGTACGGGTAGTGATAAGATGGGTGCCTGAAATGCAAGTTTCCATGAAGATGTTTTAACAGTCTGATATTCAATTATTTTACATTGATTTCCAACATCAGTTCTGCAGACAACTGATAAGAAATATTATTTTGGGGTCTAAATATCACAGGTTTCAAAAAGACAGAAGAAGAACTCGTAAATTAAAAGCAAAATAACATTAAACTAAAGCTGCCAAAAGTAAGAGAATCCAGAGACAATCTTAAGCTAGAAAACGTCTCGTGTAACGAGTCTGAATATAGCAATGTTTTGATTTTCATGAATTTAGACAATTCATTACATTTTCACGCAAGGATTCACTGAAAGAAATGAGCGTCAACTAACGAAACGAAATACAGGGTCAAAACCGTTATAACCTTCGCTTCGTAACCCAGCTGCGTAACAGGAAGGCAACACTTCAACTACTTTCGCGTCGGCGTATTAATTGTCACATCCATATCTGTCTGACCCCGAGCCTTACCTGATCTGTAAAACGCGTCTGAAAATTTAGAGCTCCAAATGCAGTGAAAATCTATCTCAAGTGCTTACTGCCCAAACCCGAACTGACCTCAGGTTACGTCTGGAAATTTGGAATTCCAAAATCTTTGTCAACTCTTTAAGTACTTACTATGCCTTCTTGACCATGGACGATGTTCTGCTCTTGCGAGGAATGGACAGCAACATCGAGCTTAGTTTTCTTGTCAGTCCTTCTGCGTCCTTCCTCCTGCAGGATCTCCCCTCCTACGGGTTCGACGGAAGAGCGAGCAGGGGCGTGTCCTGTTAGGTCGAAGGAATGCGTCAGTCAGGGGGGGAGGGTCAAGCCTAATGCGTTTCACGGACATCTTTCGTGTCATTGCTGAGTCATGGGTTTGACTCGACACGAATCGTCTGGAGCATCGTCAGCTAAAAACTTGTCCCACCGACGGTCATTAGGTCTGATACATTATTTGGTCAGACATGACAGTTAAACAAGGGAGAGACAGTTTTGTAAAGAGAAGGAAAACTAGACTGGTGTGGAAAACTGAAAGAATTTCACTAGATGGCATCTCCAAATCGTAAAAGACAGATAATGAAGTCACATTTAAGTTTGAGATATACCGTAAAATACACACAGACACACACAAACAAAACGTGCATTTGGGTCGCAGAACACTCCATTCTCTCTCTCTCTCTCTCTCACCTGGCTGTACATCTGGGTAGGAGTCCACGCTCAGCCAATCCAAGATTCCTCTCCCATTCTCGTATTTCGACGAGGCTCCCCCTAAGGAGAGCGCCGTCAAGGCGATCGCTATGTGAAGCCGCATTCTCCACCTCACCTGAGAAACAGATGAAGAAATGCTTAATTAAGTGCACATTATGAAACTTCAAGATCTCTGCGATATACTGAAGGGTACTTTTAATGAGATATTCAACCATATCTTTTAAATACGAGTAAATTCATGATCAATTCGGTGTCATATTTTCTGCTTAAACGTCAAGTACAATGACCATCTAGGAAAAAAATTCAAAAATTTTGGAAAATTTTCCTTATTGCGATTTGAGGGATGATATTAATATTACTCAGTATAGATAAAACTCTCAACTGACAAAAATTTATATTTCAAGAAATCGTTTGACTGACAGATTACTTGCTGACTTCGAATAAAGTTCAAAGTCATTTTCATTGAACCCACATTTTGCCAGCTTTGAATAAAGTTCATAATGTATTTTAGAGCAAGCTGGATTAAAATAAAAGAAAGGAGTTGTAGTCGATAAAGGATAAAGTACTAAATAAGAAATCGGTGAAATACTCGATCAAATGACTGGAAAGCTTTCTTGAGTGTACCCTAATGAAAGGGTCCACGAACCCAAGATTGTGGAAAACCAAGGTTCAGAGACAGTGGTACAACCCAAGATTGTGCCTATTGTTTATTGTCTCCCGTCACCTGCCACTTGTCACTTGTCACGTTGATATATCATAACAGCTTTCTAATGGTCAATGGCAGCATCTAAAATGGCCCAAATGTCCCCAGGAACCCGCTTTGCAGAAAACTCTCAAAGAAAGGTGAATGCAGATTATGAGGTTGTATTTTTAGGCGCCTAACATTATGCGGTTATTAATTTCGCTGACGGTATCTTGTTTCTTTCTTCTCACAATTATGAAATGAAAATGTTAGAAAAGCCTTATGGTACAAGAAAAATAAAAGCTATTAAACTGTAATGCAAACTTCACAACATATAATACACACGTGAGAATAAAATATATATTGAAAATATGAATTTACTAAACATAATTCAACAAATAAAAATCTCCACACAAAAACAATAACTGGAAACTTGAAAAAACAATTGAGAAAACCAAAAGGATGATAAAAAGTCTCATATCCTGTCATAATGCTTCTCATCTTGGAATGTACCAAACCACTTGAAACTAGATACTTCAGGAAGAGCGAAGTATCGGGGTACAGGGAACCCCCCCAATTTGCATTCTAATCTCTCGGGTTCTTACGAAATCGTGCCCGTCACGCGTTGTCACTTCATCTACGGGCTTCGAGTATTCTCTTTCGTACGTACAAAAAAAAAGGGGGGGGGGAGTTCTTCTTCGAAAGACGAGGAAGGAGAATTTTAGAATAAATGTTTTTTTAAAGCTTCCTTAAGAGCAAAGGCGTTGCATGGGTATACTTGCTGGAAATGGAGCGTTTAAACAGTTTCATCTGGAAATCTTCCCATTCACACACACACACTCACATATATATAATGTTTATATATGTATATATATATATTGTAAAGTAGCGCCAAAATCCGCTAGGAAACTCTTCTCCTTCCCTGCTTTGGGTTGGTTTGAACCTTTGAAGGTCGGGGTAATAGGGGCTCAGAGAAAATATAATAGTTTGGGGACAGTAAACTGGCTTTGCACTGTTTTCTTTGGTACAGGGAAAGAAAATCGTTTTCTATGATATCCGGGTCGGCGACCTGGGTCAGGACATCGCCCCCCTACCCCTGTCCAGAAGCAATAAAAGGTCAGGGCCAGGACAGCTCTCCCCTCACACGCGCTATAGTTTATATAGAACAAGTCAAGTCTCGGTCCTTTGCCCCTGCCCTCCTCTTCCGCTCGCCGCCACGTGGATCCCATCGCCGCCCTGTGTGCCCGTGTTCCATTCCACGTGGCCTTAGAAGACTGCAAGGGGGATTGCAAGTCTCCCACACGCGACTGACATTAAACGGCGGCCTTTCATCATCTCACACGCCTTTTTCCGCCCCAATCTACGACTTGAAGAAATACACAAGAGACACCATTTGTCCACGCTCCCACACGTGTGTTCTCGGCAGAAGACGTCGTCATCCCTGCGCCCCTACAAATGTGGTAATGTACCCAAAACGAGTTGCTAGTCACGATTACTTAGCCCTTTGCATTTATTAATCTCTGGGCCTATAACTTTGTGTTCCCTGATATTCCTTGGTTCAAGCCAGGCCCATGTTCACAGCTTCTTTCCTCTGAGTCAAC
>NC_089768.1:30295000-30307500 GCF_040412425.1 Macrobrachium rosenbergii
CATAATTATGAAGTGTGAATGGAAAAAAAAGTTATTTACTTCGGAAATCCCTCCGCATCCTTTGAGAAACAGGCCTATCGCTTGCTTCTTAATTTTTCATCCTTTATCTAGATTTGATCGGGTCTGGGCTACTTAAGGGCGTAAGACTGACCGTTCCCGCAATCCACTCATTAGAAAAAAGTAGATGAGTAGCATGGATTAAAGACTGAAGAATACGTTGAGAGAAGTCATTACTGACCTGACCTGTCAAAGAGAAGAGACAGCTACGTCAGGGGCTAATCTCTACCGTCAAAAACGATGGTTGTATTAAAGGATGTTCAGAGTTCAGACGAAAAGTCCACAGGGATTCTAGGGACGTTACGTAACCTCTCAAAGCTGCGACCAAGGGACCTTCAATCTATATACTTATATAGGGGTCATTGGTAAGAGAGCCGGACCCCGGACTGAACGACGTCATGTTTGGAAGTGTATGGCTATACACAGCCTTTTATAGTGAGTGAACAAGAAAAAATCCGCATGGATCATGTAGTATATAAAACAAAAGTTTTTTTTTTTATGATTTAGAAGCAATAGAACGTTTAGCACACACAAGTGCTCTCTCTCTCTCTCTCTCTCTCTCTCTCTCTCTCTCTCTCTCTCTCTCTCTCTCTCTCTCTCTATATATATATATATATATATATATATATATATATATATATATATATATATATATATATATATATACATAATGAGAAAGGGTGCGAGCACGCGCGAGCATTAGAAACTTTGAAATGAAACGATCCGGTGACCTCCTAACACAGAGCAGTTCATAAAAACTAGTCTGTTGAGCTCACATCTCCATTTAAGGCCATAAAAAAAAGAAAGTAATTTATGAACGAAGAATTCTTCCCCTACCATGTCCCCGTTAAAGTCAGAAAAGGTGATAAAGGATTAAGTGATAAAGGAATGACAAGGAATGACGTAAAACTGGGAGTGAGGTGAAAGAACCCGTCTGGAATGGCTGGCTAATTATGATGGACATTTGGGTACTTTTCCGAGTACTACGAGAGAGAGAGAGAGAGAGAGAGAGAGAGAGAGAGAGAGAGAACTTTTCCGAGTACTACGAGAGAAAGAGAGAGAGAGCGAGCTAGAGAGAGTTTTCAACATTAAGGAAGGTTTTCTAGAAGGGAAATTCTCGTGATTGCCAACGAGTGGGCTGAGCTTATACGAGGTTAGTAGGGTAGAAGGAGAAAGAGAGAAAGAAAGAAAGAAAATCTACATGTTCAATAGAGAGAAAAAACAAAGAAGGATGATGACGTTCTCTGAAGATAAAGAGGAAAGATAAGAAGAAAGAAAGAGAATAGACAAAACAAACTCTATAATAGGAATGCAGGGAAGGAAGTAAGAAATATAACGCTAGACGAGAAAAGTGAAGATAATGAGAAAAATAACGATAAGGAAAAAAAAGTGAAAAAGAAAGTGGAATGGTAATGTTTGTACCCTGAAAAGAATAAAAAAGAATACCAAACGAGAAAAGTGTTTCTATGAAATACTATTATCATAGATGAAAAATATGTGATTTTTTTTTTTCCAGAAGAGCTTACAATTATGACAAACTTTAAAGAACATATCCATGCAAGTTGTACAAACTTCTGTTAATGTTTACCACAAAGAAGAGACTCTAACGATACGCATACAAGTCTGAACCCCTATAAATGTATATAGGATCAGGTAACAACTAGAATTCAACCCAATAGGAGAAGACTGCTGGGATTAAGTTCGCCATATAATTATAAAACCAGGTTATAGAACCAGATGATAGAAATGAGATGTCTGTAAACAATGACGCGGAAGGATCTGGTTTCAACGAGGGGCGGTGGGTCACAATGTGTCATTAGATGGATGGAGTGTGAGTGAGTCATATAACCAGTCACTTTCACATACCCAGGATATAGATAAGGTGGAAGATTTTACTCACTCTCTCTCTCTCTCTCTCTCTCTCTCTCTCTCTCTCTCTCTCTCTCTCTCTATATATATATATATATATATATATATATATATATATATATATATATATATATATATATATATATATATATATATATACACACACACACACACATATATATATATATATATATATATATATATATATATATATATATATATATATATATATATATATATATATAATTCTCATTAGTAGTTAGTACCCGGGCACAGACCACAGCCATTACTATTGCGAGCTCTGCACTACCAACGAGCCATGTGCCAAACATATATATGTCTGTCTATGTATATACAATATATATATATATACACACACACATATATATACATACATACATGTACAGTATATATAAGTATATATAATAGTCTCCAGAGCTACACAAACTGGAAAAAGAATGAGAATGTCTGTCTCAGTGAAATGAAGTATTAAAATCAAAATACAGTTTCGAGGACTTCATCCAATTCCTTCTTCTACCAATCATAGGTTCTGTGATGCTTCAGTAGCTCCCAGATGTTGTTAGTTTTGTCTCCCATAAGAATGAGAGCACCTGGATTCCTGGAAAGTGAAGTGGAATTTACCGGGTTAGAATTTCAGATCTTGCAAAACCTGGACTACAAAGTTCATCTCTCATTGCCTCCAGAATTTGCTAAAGTTTCTTGGAAAGATTAGTTTCGTATTTTTCTACCAGAATTTTTTCCAAGCATCCTGGGGAAAAGGGTTTTGTACGAATTTAAAAATTGTAAATTCAACAAACGCAGGACGCAGTTGAAGCGGTTTATAACTGAATTACCTGTTTTCTAAAATTTATGAGCCCTAGAAGTTTCTTGATAGCATTGCCATGTTTGAGAGGCAAAATCGAGTGGCCATTTCAACGTCACTTTCTTCCTAGCGTGGACCATTTACCCTATTTGGTGTCATTTTCTGTCACTTTAAAGGATATCCTACATCTTTTGATGACGCCTACTGTTTCTCATCTTGTTATTTCACAATCTCACGTTGAAGTGACTTGATTTCTATAGCCGTCTGTTTTCTCCATTTGCATACAGACATGCTATAAGCTCCTTGGGAAACTTGATCCATCAATCCGGGCGATGCTCCTGAGGCTGCGTCGTAATCAGTTCAGACTTAAGCGTTCCCTTCTATCACGCAATATCCGATAAATGTGTTAGTTCAATCAGAATCAAAGCTTGAGATTGAGTAGATACTTTAAAAAAAAAACCACCGTAATGTTCTTGGAATGATCTTTCAACTGATGCTCAGGAAAAAAGTCACCCCAATAGAAAAAGCGACGGAGATTCGAGAAATGAAACAGAATGCTAATTACATTTACCAATCGAGCCTGAACAAAGAAAAGAAAGTAGCTAATGCACCGTAGCTACATTGTACTGTATATGTACATAAACAGAAGCGTAACCGTCACAATGAGTTTCGTACCTTGATTGACAATAATTGTGATTAATGATTTGTGAATCAACTGGGACGTAACATTAATACGGTAATAAAAACCACAAAGAAGATTCTTTAGACAAAGACCCTGATTTTGGAGATAACAGTCTTGCTAAATAGGACCCTTCAAAATATTTCGGCTAGAGCCTGTTCCAAGGAGTCTATTAGCTACTCTGCGCCGTTCACTATCACAGCGAAAGAAAGAATACCGGCGTAATTAATCAGCCGAAAAACTAGCGTCTTGCTCGTTACACTCTCTGAGGAATTAACGAGATAAACGCCGAGGAAAGTGAGACGAACTATATATATACTTTGCACTTTTGGACATAAATAAATGCTCTGAACCTCACGGACAACAGGTGTCAGCTTTACACTAAAATATTAACTGGTCTAGTTTCTTAATTTTAGTAACTCGTGTACAAAGAACGTGCGCTCAGAAACCCAGACGATTGTTCTGACGTAAAACCTGAGAGATAAATTCTGAATTCTTTCGGTCACTTGCTTTTTCAGCCTTTCAGAATTTTGAACATAAATCACCAGACAAAATTTAACGTCACTGTATTGTTTTTTGGCGCTAATTAATGTCAACTCAGGTAAACGTGTAAACTAAATCATGAGCTTCCTGATTACCGATGAGTCTCGACGCAACCTAACCCATGCAGGTGAGCAGCTGACTGATTAACGTGGAATCAGGTCGCCCTACCATCAAGGTGACCTAACGCATATTCGGCGAATACAACTCTTGCATTAGCTAAAAGGAAGGTATAACGAATTTGTTCATACTTCTTCCAGCTAAAGA
Organism: Macrobrachium rosenbergii; assembly: GCF_040412425.1. Lineage (NCBI taxonomy): Eukaryota > Metazoa > Arthropoda > Malacostraca > Decapoda > Palaemonidae > Macrobrachium > Macrobrachium rosenbergii. The sequence continues at coordinate 30,299,236 of NC_089768.1, forward strand.
ATAAGTGAGGCGGCGAATGCTACAATTATTTAAAAAAAAAAAAAAAAATATATATATATATATATATATATATATATATATATATATATATATATATATATATATATATATATATATATCACTATCCCTGACTTACTTAATTATTATTAATACGTGCACGCACATTTCCATTGTATATTAAGAGACACGCCCACAGGAATGTGGAAGAACGTGTGAAGAGAGGTTGTGGGACTGTCATACGCGTGAGAGTATGCATTCGAATAATATTATATTGGAAACGTCCACTCGTACCTTCTTTTCACCGATAACGGTCCAACTTGTAAGGGAACTTTTTGTTCGGGTTCATGGTGTGGTTACAGAGAAGTGTGTCATCTCTCTCTCTCTCTCTCCTCTCTCTCCCTCTCCCCGCCCCCCCTCTCTCTCTCTCTCTCGTGGGCAGTATGTTGACTGCACTTGGACAGAGAGAGAGAGAGAGAGAGAGAGAGAGAGAGAGAGAGAGAGAGAGGTCACGAGGTGAGCGGCAACTCCCAAGACTTTATTTTCTCGAGTCAGGAGATGACTGAGAATTTAGTCGCAATCGAGAACCTGGTGGTGTTGTAGGATATGATCCAGATTTCAAGTGACATTATCACCCTCCGGCTTACGGATATTATCCCTTTCAAGAATCTCCTCGAAAATGTGACTTTACATCTGTGTAACGACGCCATGGAGAGCAAATAAAACAATTACAGGCAATAAAGTGAAATTGACAGCGAGAACAATAACAATAACGAAGACCCAAGTGGGTCACTGGCCCAGCAAACCGGTTTTCTTCGCCTATACTTCAGGTATGCAATCTGAGTGGCTCCGAGCCTACGATTACATAAACAACGATACTCCCATTGCTTTGATAACAGACGTAGCTCCTTGGCGTATAGGAAATGAGTGCGTAATAATTTTACGCTAACAGAAGGGAAAAATTATTCTTATGAATTCCATAAGGACTTTTCAAATTAAATGAGGCTATACTTATGGGTGTATATATATAATATATATATATATAAAATATATATATGCATATATATATATATATATACAGTATATTTACACGATTTTCTGGTTGCAACTTGTGTGATAGTCTTTTGCCGTGTGAGATATACACGAGAGTAATATACCATATAATTTTGAAGAGATACTGAATATATTTAGTCTGCACAGTGCTTATGTGCTAGCATACCTGCGATCATATTATGTACCGCATATGCACGGTATATATACAGTAATATATATGTGTATATATATATATACAGTATATATACTCCTGTGTATGTCATATATGTCCATGTATCATACATGCATACGCCATGTATACTCAGGATATACGCACTAGCGCAGAGATTTGAGTACGTACACTTTACATAGAACGATATTGTGCCCACTGCCTCACAAACGAGGTTCGAGAAAAAACACTGTATTCGACTTCGCTCCAACACTGCCTTCACTAACGGGACAAAATCCTCCTCTTGACCACCCGCCTTCTTGGAAGTCCCGAAATCCACGTCCGGAAGGACTTTCTATAAGACCACAGCAGAACTCACCCCACGTAAGGTCCCGACTTCGTAGCAGTCCAATAGCAGCGAACAGCGGCACAAAATCCTTCGGTCTGTCTGTCTGTCTGTCCTTCTGTTTCCTTCCGTCTCTACTTGACGACCTTGACAGGTGCGGTCGCCGTCAGACTGGCGGGTTAACTAAACGCAACATACCCCCTCGCACGGTATATATATAGGCTAGCTCCACCCCCAAGAATTCACATTTACTTCGCGAGGGCTCTCACCCCTCACCCATTCGGGTCCTCCCGTACCGTCGGAGACTTCCTTGGGTCATGTATGCCTTGGGTACCCTGTGATGGAAATAGCTCTCTCTCTCTCTCTCTCTCTCTCTCTCTCTCTCTGCCTTTCCCTTTTACTTATTTTCTCTTCTTTCTTTCCCCGTTTTTCCCGATGGTCCTTTCGCTCTTACATCACGTAGCGTTAACTTTTAACGTTTGATATTCCCTCTCTCTCTCTCTCTCTCTCTCTCTCTCTCTCTCTCTCTCTCTCTCTCTCCCTTAAAGAGTTGTCTGATGTGTCTTTTCGTTCAAGATTTTCTTCACGTGCGATACTTTTCCTGCAAGCGTTTTAATTATTCTCACCAAATATTCATTATTCGACGGTACTTGAAATTCTCCAGCTTATATCGCTCATGCGCTTTAATTATTTTAATCATAAGTTTATCTTACGATCGTCATTGCCACGACCTCACTCCCTCCACTGAATCTCGTCCTTATTGTGACCCATTGTCGGTGATCAACAGGAAGCGTATCACAAACTCGCACAGTTGAGCGGGAACGTACGAAGGCGAGGAGATAAATGTAGACAACGAAAATTAGGTTGAATCCAACCTTTCTCGCTGTGTTCGAACAACCTCATACGATTTAGAAGATGCTGCCTACTTCAGAATACTATTTCAAGTACGTCTCCCGTGTATGCCACTCGTTATAGTACCCATACAACTTACAGCATGATTCTAAAATGCCTTGAGTTTTATGAAGATATCTGGAGATTATGCGCTCAAAAGTAAGTCTTTTCCATTTCTACTGTCGTTTGTTACAAGGATTTTTCATGTGAAAACAATTCTTCAGACAAGTAATGAAAAGATATAAATTAGTTTCAAGGCTCCGTATTAAAATTACTCAAATAACTCTTAGTCTTTCTTATTATGATTGATTTCATGTTTACAAGTTCACAGAACGTTCAAGTAAATGAAAACTCCAATTCCTTTTGACTTTTTTCTTAATTTTTCTTATAACCTGACAAACATTGTATTTAAAATTTTTTTGTATAATTTTACTCTTCCATAACTTTGTATTTTTGCTGGTACGGATATGTCAAGCAAATGGCGTCATTCTCTGTTTGTTACGATTATGTAATTTCGATTCGGTTGGATTCAACATGATAAAAACTTATATAGATTTTATACGTTTTATGAGCGATCAAACAAACGAAAATGTCCTTTTATAAGAAAGTAAAAAATGAGCATTATTTCGAAGTAACAAGTGGGGATAGCACCGAAACTAAAAAAAACTGTACAGAATATGGAGAAGGAAAACGGAGAATCGTTCACAGACAAAATTGTTTATTATCAACCAGAGCCCCCAGAAAGGTGAACCCGTCTTCGGCAAGCACGAACAAAAAATCAGCTTTCATTATGTGGAAAAAGTAGGAAATGTACATTTTTCATATCCTGAAATTTCAAAAAAAGATGATTGCCGTGCGATACCGCAAAAAATATAGCGGACGGTCAAAAGAGAAGTTGTGGAGCAAAGTGAAATATATACAGTATATATATATGTATATATATATATATATATATATATATATATATATATATATATATATATATATATATATATATATATATTATATGAATATATATTTATATATATAAATATATATATATGTATATATATTTATCTATATTCATATATATATATATATATATATATATATATATATATATATATATAAATATATATATATATATATATATATATATATATATATATATATATATATATATATATATATATATGTGTGTGTGTGTGTGTTTGTACATATATGGATTTCTCTTCAAGCAGAGCAGTGGGGTTCAATATTTTTCTTTAATGGCATCCTACAAGAATGTGTTTGCCTTGGCCTCAAGGAAAGGAGCCGCAACCCATTTAGCAGACATATTGCTGCACCAAGGGGTCCACAACCATCCCTTACCCACCCCTCTGCTTTTAAGCGTTGTGTTTTATTATCATAAGCCACTGGAACTTTCTAAAGCAGCGATGTCTACTCAGTGCGGCTTGCTAAAACAGTTATAGTCTTTCCAAGAGTCACTCCTTGTTAGGGGTAAGACACACATAAACACACGCACACACACATATATATACAGTATATACATATGTATACACATCTATACATATGTATACATATATACATATGTGTGTGTGTGCCCCTCATAGAAGTTCTTTGTGTTTGTGTGAAATAACCATTTTAAGAGAAACAGATTTTTGACAAAGTATTCACGTCCATCTATCTGTCTATACAAATGCACACACACACGCAGACACACATACACACACACACACACACACACACACACACATACACATATATATATATATATATATATATATATATATATATATATACATATATATATATTTATATATATAGACAGATAGATAGATTCGTGCGTAAATGCATGTATTATTACTTCGTAGCCTAATTGACAAATAAGTTATAATTGTCAAATGACAATTTTGCCATTATTTTACCGTCCAATGCTTTTATCTTCGCAGTAACCACGGAGCGAGCAAACAGCGGTCTTATTTATGGTCCGCCTTAAGCTCGCATTTCGTCAATTCGTACCATTTTCGCTTTAGCTTTTTTCAATGGATTTTTTTTCTTTTATACCATACCTTTGTTTTCGTAGTCGAAGTGAAAGTCCGTTCAAGGAGACAAATAGCACAGATAAACCTGTCACTGAGCGTTTAGTCCCGTTCTCGAGTCTTCACTTCACTCCTGACTGGTCTTGTCAAGCCAAGGAGGTTCAAGCGCTTTTTAATCTTTCTTGAGAGGATCACTGCATCCTGTATTTACACCCTTCTGGGCTTTTTGGCTTTTCCAGTTCTTTTTTATAGTCCTGATCAACCTTCCAGCTGACTGTCTCTCCCCAGGATATCACACCTGGATGCCACAATAAGATGCCACACACTGATATCTCAGTTGAAAAACGAAAACATAGGAAGCAGTGTGGTAACGCCGTGTGAATCCAACTGCTATGTTGGGCAGGACATCTTTTGTTTCAGTGTTGACCTCCAAGGTCCCCTTTTGACCCTGAGCATGCGAATGAGCTGTCAACACTGTGGCCCGCCTATCAGCCCCTTGACACTCGAACTGTACTTGCTTCAATGCCAAAGCACAATACTTATGACAAGGGTTGTTCCACTGTGTGACTCAACCTTTTTGGACACCCTGTATATGTATCTTTTACTGATGCTAAGCCTTGAACAGGTTGGGAGGGGGGTGTCCAACAAACCAGCCTCTCACGAGGCAGAATTTAATTCACGAAAATCTCCAAACAGCAGTGCTTAGGCCGAGCCTGCCACGGTGCTCACTCTCCAGATGATAGATAACCCAGTCCCTCGTCTACAGCGAGAGAGAAGTCCAGGCCCTTTTGGCGCCGTTCCGAGCTACAGTAGTTCCGCCCACGTTCACGTTGGAGGGGCCAAATGCCGCCTTATGCTGCCCAGATAATTCCTGATCATAGGTCCCATTGGGAGTTGCAGTGACTAAACTTAGGAATACCTGTGACCGTGAGAACCTTGTTATCCACGAAGGTCATGGCTCCAGTTGGCAGTAGTCTGAAACCGTGCTGAGATTAGTAGCAAAGTATTTTGCTCTAGTTGCCAGATAGTCTCATGTGGTTAAAAAAAAATACGGCTGATGTGAATTCATATATAACCTATGACCTCTAATTATAACCTTGACCTTGACCTCACTCTGCACATGAGCATCATTTAGTAGATTATGCATGTTACATTTGCTGTCTTTATCTCCTGTAGTTATGGTCAGAGATACAGGATTAAATTCCTTTTGGAAAATTTGATCTTCAAGTATGACCTTGATCAAATGAACTAGAAGTAACATGGTGTCTATTATAGATCTTTCTTATTTTGTAGTTCATGATTAGTCTGAAGATACCTACTCTATTTGAAACCCTAACCATTAAGACGTTATCCATTACATGACAACATCACAAACCAGAAATCTATTTTAGATAAAAAATAAAGCTATACTTATTTTTCCTTAATATTCTAATGAGATAAGACTGTTACTGTTATCACTCAAACACTTATGTAGTGAACTAAATAATATAATCGTCATGCGCTGTTTACCATGTTTAACATTAATTAAATATTTCTTAGATGTCATGTAAATACCCAGAAGTAATGGATCAGTATGGAAATAATTTTATAACTATAAAACAGTGTAAATAAATAACCGTTTACTTCAACTTAACTAATGTAAGATTCATCAAGAGAATTTTATTTTAAATGAGCAGTGAGAAAGTGGGCAAGATGGTGTTAAAGAAGTTGGACAGGTAGGTGGGAGGAAACTTCATGGAATGGATGAGAAATGATAGAACACAGCCAACAGTACACCGTGCACTGTACACCATAGGAGTTTTACGGGGACAGCAGTGACAATGCGTAAATCTGTCAACTGAGACACTTTCCTTGCACAGTGAGCTCGAGAGTTTGATCAGTCCATGCATTCCCTTCCACAATGCGGAACTCCTTGCTTCCTTTGTGTTTCCTTAATGAAGAGACATGTCTTTTGTTTTGGGGAGCCATGCCTACCATTTGCATAGCAATTATATTCATCCATAAGTAAGAAAGGCAAAGATTATTCGGTGCTGAGTTTCACTTGAGGGTACCCGTCAAGAGTAAGACAGCTTTTAAGTCATCTGTGAAATATCTGATTATATTTGATATTTCAAGTATTCTGTGCGTGGGAGGAAGCTGCGAACAAATCGTTAGGAATTCAAGTTTTTACCTTAGAATGATTAATCAATTTTATTCTACAATTTGTCTTTAACAGTCCATGGTCCTTGCAGCGTTTAAGGAAGAAGACATTTCGCTCCTCGAAACAAAACGTTGAGCAAATGCCTCGTCTCTGTAATTGCAGTTTCTCAAAGAGAAAGGGCGTCTGTGGGTGGCCTGAATGGGAGCCATAAAATATAAAAACCTCTCGTCAAGATTCCATAAAACAGGGAAACACCCCATTAGCCTCTGAACAAGATCCACACGCTCTCAAAGCAGCGTGTTATGAAGTTGCAGCAAGAGAGAAAAAAAAAAGACAAACACTGTATGGGAGATGATTTATGGCACCGGACTCTTGTATAAACTGCAAGAGGGGGCCATCAACGCCACTGTTCGTTTTCGAAACCATTAAAACAATATTTTTACGGTAAAATATGAAAGCTGTGCGCCATAAAGCTACTTGATAACCGTTAAATGTCGTTGAAGCGTTGTGGTAGGTCTCATGACCGGGGGCTAGAAAAGACTCGTAGGGGCAGAAGACGACACTAACCTCGGTTGACCTTTTATTTGGCATAGGATGAACTTTGTCATTTAGATGCGAAAGGAATTCATTTTGCGCTTTTGGAATTTAAGGGGATTCTATCCACAGCAACGACAATTTATCGTCAAATTTAAATTACAGTTAAAAGGACAGTTTTGTTAAGCAAAAGAGTTCAGTCAGTTGTGGTTACTGTTATAGCGGATGCATATATTCCAGACACCGAAGTAACACATAAGAAAGGTTATTATTATTATTATTATTATTATTATTATTATTATTATTATTATTATTATTATTATTATTATTAGAGAGACATACAATATTCTACAGAAAGTTTGTGGTTTTGCAATGCAAAAGTACTACGGTGATGTTATTTTTAATCCACACTCTACATTATCATTGCTGTTGGTGTTATTGTAACAGCAGAGACAATAAAGAAAAATTCTCAGTTAAGGTGTAGATATAATTTCTGTCATCAGAATCAGCTTACGTTTAAGAATGCCTGCTATATCTGTGGTTTTAAAGAGCAAATCCTGCACAATGATTTTCTAGCGAACGCCAATGTCTGGGGACATTAACGCATCTTTTTCCAAGCCAAAGAACCACTTAATAAGTGGTTGCCGATCCCCTAGGTTTTGGAATGGCGCCAGCAATGGAAGATGATCCTCTTCATCGGAGGCCATGAGCAATAATTCTTTCGCTCGTGTGGAGGGCCTGAAATTAAGTGAAATTAGATTAAGTGTTATCCACTCTCTGTACAGGGTGAGTCCCCATCTTGCCACTAGTTGGGGGCCGCAGCTGCAAATCCTGGTCTGCGAGGATGCTTATTATTACCTGACAATAATTGCTATCCTTGAGGTTAGACTTCAGTCATTTTTTCCTTTAACACTTGTTTTCAATAAGCCATTGGCTTCGTATGGACACGAGGTTACCCGCTACCAGCCTCATCGGTGTTTGGATAAAGAAAAAGTTATTAAACGAAATGTCAGCAAGTTGTGTGGTTCCCGGCATGCATGTTGCTAAAACTTGCAGCAAATGTTACTGGGCTGGTGCAAGCTGTAGTGGGGAATAAGCGAGTCCCAAAACTCAAAACAAGGAATTTCTCACGGAT
>NC_089768.1:30310000-30325000 GCF_040412425.1 Macrobrachium rosenbergii
ATAATGAACGAAAAGATTGTTGCATTAAACCCTGAAGCGTAGCTGTTACATGAATAAATCGAAGTTAAGAAAATGATTCATCCACGAGATTTGGGAGGAAAAGAATGAGAGATTTGAGGAGAAAGAGAAGAGAGATTTGGGAGAAAAGAATGAGAGATTTGGGAGAAAAAGAATTAGAGAATTTGGGAGAAAAATAATGAGAGATTTGGGAGAAAAAGAATGAGAGATTTAGGAGAAAAAGAATGAGAGATTTGGGAGAAAAAGAATGAGAGATTTAGGAGAAAAAGAATGAGAGATTTGGGATAAAAAGAATGAGAGATTTGGGAGAAAACGAATGAGAGATTTGGGAGAAAAAGAATGAGAGATTTATGAGAAAAAGAATGCGAGATTCAGGAGAAAAAGAATTAAAGATTTGGGAGAAAAAGAATGAGAGTTTTGGGAGACAAATAATGAGAGATTTAAGAGAAAAATAATGAGAGATTTAAGAGAAAACGAATGAGAGACTGAGCAGAAAAAAGATATTTGTTGGTAATAAAGTAGTCAGCAAGGCTTCAGGTAAACTAAAGGATACTGATTTCTAGATGTTTTCTTTACATGGGATGGTCTCTTGTTGATCATGTAAACAGAGATTTTTTATATGAAAAATCCGGTTTTGATTAACATATATGCATGAATTCATTTATATGATACTTCTTCAGTAAGAGAATTGCAGACATCCTTTATTCCCTTTTAAAAATAATTTTGTATTCTTGTGTGTGTGTGTTGTGTGTGCGTGCGTGTGTGCGTGTTAGGACATTAGTTCATTTCTGTTCATTGATTGGATGATTGATTGGTTTCTATCAAATCGACCTAACGCCAGCCGGGACCTTGCAATATGACAGAATTAAAGTGCAGTAGGCAGTAAAAGGCCTACTGTGGACCTCCGGCATGGACAAACCAACCAAAACGCTTTTTTACCCTTTTAAATGACGTTATATGACCATTCTGGTTCGATGATATTCAGTTCTATATCTTGACGCTTTTGTAGTAATCGCTATTTATTTTGTCATTTACTTATGCTTTTGTTTATTAAATTCATTGAAAGGAGTTGACGTTGCTTTGGCGCTTGGAACTTCCGTTTCTCCACCGCGGCCTATTGTGCTTCTAGTTCTCAAAGCTTGTAAAGAAATATGAATAAGATTACAAATAATAAGAATGCAAACAATATAATTTCATGTAGAGCACGGTTTTATAATAATAATAATAATAATAATAATAACAATAATAATAATAATAATAATAATAATAATTTTTCTTTAGCTTCAGCTTCTTTGAATATTTAAAGTCTAGTGCTCTATTGAACTGGAATCTATTGGGTTAGGATTCTTCTTTTACGATAATTGTGACTAATCCCAGCGTTGTCTAAAATCGTTGAGTTAACAGCTAGTAATTATGGAATCAATGACACTGAGTTTGCAATTAGAAAATAGATATGAAATACGAATTAGTCACACTGAGTTTGCAATACGAATTAGTCACGTTGAGTTTGCAATACGAATTAGTCACATTGAGTTTGCAATACGAATTAATCACACTGAGTTTGCAAGTCAGGTCTTTAATGTCAATGATGAACTAAGTATACCGAGTATGCAGTCACGCATGTATTAACTGATATGCCTTAATGGTATTAAAAAGTTATAGTTAATTATTAACTATAACCCGGTGATAAAAACCAGGCACTTTAACTTGCCTCATAACAAACTTGACCTATCACATGTTGAAAACGAGTGCATCGTTGGTAATTTGCAGTAAGAATGTCCAAGTCATCGTAACACCTTTCATATTATCATCATGTGTATCATCGCCACCTTCTAATGGAATCTTCGCGGTTTACAAGTAAATCCTTCCTCCTCTTCTTCTTCTTCTTCTTCTTCTTCTTCTTCTTCTTCTTCTTCTTCTTCTTCTTCTTCTTCTTCTTCAGCACAATAAAAATTTGACAGGTACAACGTATGTAACCAGGACAGATTTCCATTGTTTTGCAGACTTTCTTTTAAGTATTCGGTTTCCATTTCTTCGGGGACTCGCTCGCGCTATATAATTTGCTTTCACTTTATGGAAAAAAACAAAAAACAAAAGAGCGACTCGGCGCGGCTTGTGCCACTTTCTCGCTGTGAAACCGAGGAAAAGGATTTTGACTAACCCGAAACTGGTTTTGGAGGGCCTCGTCTTCGCCACATTTTCAGTCAGCGAAGAGATCTAAGTCTTTCTCAAATAATGTGCTGTTTCTCTCTTTATTTCTCTCTACATTCGATTGATGGGTAATTGCTTTGCACTTGAAGAATCCTGTTTTGTAATAAACATTTCTTGGAGCAAAGAGATTACCTAAATTCCGTTATGAACATATTTTTTTTTTTTTTTACATTTCTGTTCCAGGAACAAAAGAGCATCTTCTGTTAGAATCTACACTTTGAAGAAGGTATGTGGTGATCTCTTTATCTCGCGAACGTATAAGGAATAAGCATCCGGAGGTCTGGATAGCTGATTTGTCAATTGGGGGATTGGGGGAGGGGTGTGGAACTCGAACTCCCGAAGGATGCGAGGGTCCAGAGAATTCAGCGGGAGGCCAAAAGAGGTTGGGTGGGTCCTACTGTCAGATTATTATGGGTATACAGGTAATTCGGGGGGTCGGGATGAGATTGGAGAGCGGCCGGTGGGAGACGCCTGGTGTTGATTTGGCGTTGAGGCCCTCTGGCGAAGAGTGGGGGGGCGGGGGGTGGGGGTGGGGGGGGAGCGGGAGCCAAGGCAGATCGATGCTAAGCACTTTCACATAACTGATAAGACAACGATGAATCCACCGAGCTTGAAGGAGAAAATATCCTACAATAAGGAAAGAATTAGGCGAAGTCTAAGCCATAAACTTCTTTAAGAGAGAAGGCGCAACTTTAGCAAAGGTGGTTCACTTGCGAGGAGAAGAAGAAGAAGAAGAAGAAGAAGAAGAAGAAGAAGAAGAAGAAGAAGAAGAAGAAGAAGAAGTAACATTCCAGCCACAGTAATCTTGCTCGCTGGTGGGTGATGCCTTACAGGCGCGCCAGAATGCCATTCATTGCCCTTAACCTTCTCAAGTAATGTTTCTCCACGTGATGAGGATTCATAGATGTCTTGGAATGATTAAACTTTCTCCAATACATCCGACACTTATTTAGAGAATTCGTGCATCTCATGTGATAGAAATATGTTTTTGATATTCTGACTGAAAATAAAGGCAGGCATTTCAAAAACGAACTAAACTCGCCCAGGAACACCCTTTTAGGCCTACGTGAGCAATTGGAAGAGGTTCTTTATTTTACTGAAATTTAATGGAAACAATATCAATTTGTTGCAAACGGGAAAGATTCATAATGTATACATTGCAAAGGCTTTAGGTTCATTTCTATGAATCCTCCCTGTGTCCTACCGGTGGTAAGTAACCTTTTAATTACCTTAGATAATTATAAATTTACCCTTTTGGGAATGGGATGGGGCTTTTCACTGAATCTTCGTATGATGAGTCTTTTGTAGTTCATCTGCCCTCACATCCATTTGCTTGTGCAGGGAATATTCTTATTAATTTGTTTTTCATTTTCTTAGTTGTCTGAGTTGCATTGTTTTTAACTTAGATATTCTACATTTTGGTGATTTGAACGATTTATTTTTGTTCTCGCTTCGTCTGTTTCTCATTTTTTCACTCAATAGCATTTATTCGAAAATTAATGGAATCTTGTTCTCACTCCCTAAGGATGAGTACATACAGTAGTATCATCAATAAAATAAAATTAGAAATAAACCACCACATTCGCTTATTTTAAGCAGCTAATCATGATCAGTACCAAATGCGACAGTTTGCAGTTTGTTACTTATTTGTGTGTTATTGTAAACTTCACTTTTTTTCTTACTGAACATTTCTGTGAATATATATTTCTCGGACGTATAAATGTTGGTTTAACATTTTTATTCTGATGTAGCATCTAAAAGTATTTCCTATCTAACAGAGTGATAGTAGCTTCCAAACAAAATTTTTTTCATAAAGAACAGATCAAAGCTGAAGGTCAAGTAAAATCTTATAAATTACAAGAAAAATGTCATGGTCAAGGAAGAGTCACTGATTCCATTTGCCCTAAGAGTGCGTATCTTTACAGCAATTCGCATTATGGAGAAGGACCTAGTTTTTTTTGTCTGTTCACATCTTTTTTTTTAGTATCAGGAGGGTGAAAGCTGACGGGTGTACTTCCGTAAACCTCTTTAAAAATTCGAAAAGATAAATCCGGAGCCACAGTTGATGATTGGTTTTGCAAACAGGCGTCGCAACGACTGAGGTCATCGACAGGGGTTCTAGTTGACTGATGGTGTATTATGAATTAGGGAGGGAGGCTTTTAGCATAATTTATTTGAAAACCATCAAGGTTTCATATGAAGAGAGATTTTATAGAAACTCAATATACGAATGAGAGAACTGAAGCAAAATTCGAGTTAAAAGATAGATTAATCTAAATCAGTAATTTCTTAGGCCTTATTGAATATATTCCCTTATACAGTATTTAATCATTTTCTCTTTCTTTTGTTATTGATTACAGGACTCGTAGACGTCGCCTGCACCTTGAGTGGTTCGGTAGCTCGGGGCGTTTGCTGTCGAAGACAACTTGGTCCCCACTCGTATAATTTACTGCCGCTAATGGCGGTTTCATTCATCAGAACTCGCTTGAGGTTACGTTCGCTGCTGCATTTCTCCGAAGGGAGAAAAAGCCCTCTCAACCCATCATTGGCAGTTCATGATATTGTGGATCGTTTACCACATGATAACCGCTAACATATGCTTCAAGGACCAACTGCATTGTAGGTTGTTATGCGTTATATGTTGCAGTTGCAAAGGTAGAAATGGAGGTTATCACTCTCTTATGAGTGTTTTTAATCCATCAGTTTGTTTACAGTTGTTTGCGAGCGCGTGTGTTTGATTGCTGGATAAACAAGAGGCAACTGCGATCGGTGCTCCAGTGTGTCTCAGCTTCACAACGAGAAATAAAAAAGTACCTCTTCCCTTGGGTGATAATTAAAACGTCTGTTAAGGAGAGAGAGAGAGAGAGAGAGAGAGAGAGAGAGAGAGAGAGAGAGAGAGAGAGAGAGAGAGAGAGAGGAGAAGCAGTTACGCACCTTAATCATTTCAATTTTTGAAGTAAAAATATTACGGACCCCATAAGAAAGCCGCTATGTGTTACGAAACGTTCCTTTAGGTTTAGTTACGAAACGTTCCTTTAGGTTTAGTTTCCCAGTCAGATGACAATTTCTAAATCAGAATCAGTGGTAGCAGCAATAATATACATACACACGTACATGCATACATGGAGTATGTGCACAAAATATTTTTGTTGAGCAGAGGAATGGAATAGCCATAAAATGTTAACAATAGAGAATCAATGTCATATTTTTTTTCTAATAGCCAACCAATTGCAAAGATACAAAGGACCTATGCTTATAAAGAAGGCGGAATGTACAACGCATACATTTTGGATGTGAAGCTAAATCAATGAATATGAAGTTAATCCTTAGGAATTTGCAACTCTAATCTGATAATTCCAGATGGGCTTTGTGCTTATATCTAAGAAATTTATTTCCATAGCCTTGGATTTAAAATCAGATTGTCATTTCATATTAGAGCTGATTCCATCATTTGTACTCGGAAAAAAAAAATTATATTTATAAAAGCAATGGTCACGGGCCATGCTTGTAATGTGATTGACGTTATCCATTTGATCAATGATGATTGAAATTTCATGCACATATTTCATCCCTTACTGTTTTTTTTTTTGTCACAATTTACATTTTTCCTGATGTTTTCGTGACATAACGATTAACTCATGTCGTTGGATTTTATTTGGTTAATTCAGTCGATTTTCTTTCTATTTTTTTTTTTCACTGAGGGCGCTATGTATCGGCAATGCTAAAGGCGAGTGATTCTGACCTGATAAACCCCCTTTGTGGGCTGTCCTTAGGAGCAAGAGCCCGTGCTGACACAAGACCAGCTTAACCTAACCACTGTTGGCTTCCCAGTCCTCATCATGAGCCATTGCTGTTCTTATCAGTCACTTAGAATTTGCCGCAAATTTCAAGGTTTTTTATTATAGGCCGAGGCATTAACATTGTGACCAGCCCTACTCTTATAAGGACCAACCCTCCCTTTTTATCCGCTCTTAGTGCTCGGTACAGGAAGGAGAGTTCCTATCTGGACCAAAAGGAAATCGAGCCAGGAAACTACAATGACATGACAAGCAGTTCTTATGGATTCATAAGAGCAACTGTGAAACTGTGAAGGGTACAAGACGTAACGTCAAAGAAATACTGTGTAAGAAATCACAGTTAACCCGCTTCGGGCAATGAGATTTGCTCCCCATAAGATTCTACTACGCATTGCAGCCTTACGCGCAACAAATTAGTGAAAAACTCTCCTGGAATGTTAATGAAATGTGTCAACCATCCAAAGATTTTTTTTTGTGAAGTACGCCTGTTTAGTTTTAATTCCCAGTTGACTATTTTTCGTGATTTTCACATAGACATAAAAACCTACAGGACAGAAAAAGAAAGGTTAACAAAGCACTAAAATACTGAAACATAAATGAGAACTTACACATACACAAAAACAAACACAAGCACAGACACCAGTTCAGAAATAAGATAGCCAAATGAATGATGGCCGGAGGTCACTGCCCGTTGAAGCAGCGGTTTATTTCTTCCTAAGCACACTTGACTTATTTGACAGCTATCGTGAGCACTGTAAGACGTTGTTCCATCCTGGCTGCTCAGAAGAGAAGCGAATGGCAAGACGAAAACTCTTGTCGTCAGATGGCGCGTTTTAATTTCATGGTGATGACATTGTACTTCAGTGGATAAAGCCGGCGTCAACGACCACGGTAGTTGACTCCAGATAACTTATTCGCTCATTCATCTTTCATGAATGAACAAATGAATTTGTGAGAATTGTATGACCAAATGATGTGCTGCGCAGAAAAAATGAATTTACAGCAGAGTGGCAGGGAGAAACTGGTCTCTCTCTCTCTCTCTCTCTCTCTCTCTCTCTCTCTCTCTCTCTCTCTCTCTCATTAAATTTCCAATTAATGAGCACACTTCTAATCAGACATTGGGATCCATACACATCTCTCTTACGATTGTCATTTTTAATATCTGAGGCTTTTATGAATAACAATAAACTTCCAAAGTCCTTTTCATTAACTCGAGCATTTATGGATAATAATAAACTTGCAGTGTTCTTTTTAACAACTGGCATTTATGGATAACATTAAACTTGCAAATGTCCCTTTTAATAACTCAGATTTATGATATCAGTAAATTGATAAATGTCCTAATTAGTACCATAGGCATTTATAAATACTGGTATACTTATGAATGTTCTAATTAATAACTTAGGCATTTATAAATACTAGTAAACTTATAAATGTCCTAATTAATAACTTAGGCATTTATAAACACCAGTAAACTTATTAGTGTTCTAATTAATAACTTAGGCATTTACAGTATAAATACCAATAAACTTATAAATGTCCTAATCAATAATTCAGGCATTCATAAATACCAATAAACTTATAAATGTCTAAATAAATAACAAGCATTTATAATTGCCAGTAACTTATAAATGTCCTAATCAACAACTTAGGAATTTATTAATACCAATAAACTTCTAAATGTCCTAAATGTCCTGATCAATAATTTAGACATTTATAAATACCAATAAACTTGCAAATATCCATTTTGATAATTCAGGCATTTATATATAAATATCAATAAACTTGCAATTATCCTTTTTTGTTTTTTTACAGTTCAGGCTCTTGTGAATATTACTAATCATCTTCCCCCGTCGCCTTTGCCTCGCTGTACCTGAAGAAGGCTCCTTTTTCAGCGTTATAAACAAGCTCTAGGTTTCGCCGTCCTTGAGACCTCTCGTCCATAGAACGCATGGAGGGGAGAGGCCATCGCAGCCTTATAAGAACCGCACGAATCCATGCGACTTTCACCTCCAACCTTGAATGCTGAGGCAGGGACAGAACAACCAAGGGAACAACAACAACATCAACAACAACAACAACAACAACAACAACAACGCCCCTTCCGAAGTTTCTCCGTCTGACAAATAGAGGTTTTGATATCCTGAATAAATGGGAAGTTTGAGGTGGTTTGACAATGTTGCTTGCGTGAGCCCACCGCTGAGGCTTGTTATAAACATCGGAATATTTAGGACAGAGGCTTAAATGTCATTTGTTTTTTTTATATGTCCCTCGTTTTTCTATGGCCGATAACCATCCATTTTAACAAAAAGTGTGTAAATCATCATTGCATTATAAGTTTTAGCCATTTGGATGTATATTAAATTTATATGTATAGTGAAAAAATTTAAAAAAACTATAAATTCAGAATCACATGACGCCCAAGTGAATGTCGGACGAGGGCAAAAGAGTGCCGTCATCATCATCTAAATGAAAATGAGATCTGTTCCTTCAACTTTCTCCGTCTGCGACATTCGAAAGATTCCGGCTCTTCTACGAGACACAACCGCCTCTCGAAAAATTTTTTGTGCCATTTTTGCGGAGTGGTCTATCTAATTGCGGGAGGGTTTATTTAATATTTTCTAGTACACGTTTTTATCCCCCCGACTTGCCAAGGGAGGCACGCGGAAGGAGGATGGCCCGAGAAAGTGAGGCTGTGTCAAAAGCGGAAGCGAGTCTCAGCCAGCAGGGGATGTTGACCAATCGGTGCCATCTTTCTCTGTGCTCGCCAGGAAGCGAGCCAATCGGCGGACACCTTTCTCTTCGGGACTATTTGGAGAGAAATCTGTTAGGCGGAGCCATGCTTTATTCCATCTCTCTCTCTCTCTCTCTCTCTCTCTCTCTCTCTCTCTCTCTCTCTCTCTCTCTCTCACATCTCGTGAGAGTTCGAAGGCATCTTTCAACATCAGGTCTTCATTCATTCTACTTGCACTGAGAAAATTCTTCGGCAAAATTGGGGATATGATTTCCAGCACGTTCTTCGTCTTATTCCAGACCATTGAGAAACGCGAAGACTTCTGCTTGAAAATTGTCTGATTGGTCCATAAGGAACACGTGGGCGTGGCTATCATGCTAGTCGTCTTTTGGCAACATCTTTTCTGACAATCTGGAGTCTTTATAGGTTATTCTTTTCTTCTTAAGAAATTTTTCCTTCATAGACGGATTTGCTGCTAAGTTCCAAACGAGATCAAAAATCATCCCGGTTTAACAGATGAAGTCAGATAGTCAGATTTATTCTCCTAAAAGAAAGAGCCATAGAAACCAAGTATGTTTGGTTCAGTAAAAATTTTTTTTTTTTTGGGAAAGAATTCTAGGTATGTGGCCCTTTACCTTAGCAGAGCTTGATCCCTTTCCTACGACATACCACTGCCAAAGAATGAAAGCGAAAGAAATTAAAAATAAAAAATAAGAAAAACAAGGAAAAGCTCCTTAACCAAATTGAGAATTGGTTTAAGAACGGGTTTCGGTAAGGGGGGGCAAGGGGAATGGGGTAAGGGAAAGGGGGTGAAAGGGAGGGGAGGAGAATGCCGCTCTTGGGCAAAGCACAAGATTCTTGCTCCTGTTGCCGAAGAAGAAAGAAGGGTCCGTACCTCCTTTTGCCTCCCATCAAGGATGCGGATGTGGCGAACTTTCTCCTCCAAGTCTGATACCTGCTCTTCCTCCTCCTCCTCCTCCTCGTCCTCCCCCCGTCTTCTATCAAACATCCTGGACCCTGCCTTCGTCTTTGGCTATGTCTTAAGATGGGGGGCTGGGGAGGAGAAGAAAAAGAGAAGGAAATTTGGGAGGTCATAACGCCTACTAGATGCATGATATTTCTGATCTCACTTTTACCCCAACTTCACTGACGGAATTTGTTGAAATCTCAAGTCTTTCGGCTGTGGGCTTTTCGAGTCTTGGAAGCTAGAAAGAAAAATTTTTAATGTGAAGGAACTGTAGCCATCCAGGCCAAGAGCTCTGAGCGGTATCTCAAACTATATTAGTCAGAGTAGCTGCTGAAAAATGCTGATTATTGTCAGTGTTTTTATCCATGTCGTACGTAGTTTTTGAATAAGATATAAATTGTGATGTAGTGCGGAGAATACCTTGCAGGTACCAGTGGGACAAAAACTCAGCTAGGAGTAGTAAAATAGCATGTGCTTTGTCACTGGATGCTCTGTTCTCAAAGTATGTTGCTCTTTGAAGCAACCCAAAAATATTTTTAGAATAGGTCTATCGTATCTTTCTTGCCCACTTGAGTGACTCGGTTGGTTTCTCGAGTCTCATTATGACTCAGTTCCACCCACGCCAGATTCCCAAGGTCAGTAGCAAATTACCAAGCATTGATTTTTGAAGCCTAAACTGTTAACCCATTATAAATATCACCTTGCTGGTCAAATTATGTGCCATTATAGGAGGAAATTCATTGGTGGTCGCTTATAGAAGTACTGAGATTTATGAGTAATTTCCTAAAAAAAAAGACACTTTAGCCTAAGCTTAACGAAGAAGAGCGAGAAACAAGTTATAGTCTGTATGACTCTGTTGTGGTAGGTCAGATACTTTTATCTCGTCTTGGAAAGGGAGAGCATTTCTTAATTTTGAAATTAGAGAGAGAGAGAGAGAGAGAGAGAGAGAGAGAGAGAGAGAGAGAGAGAGAGAGAGAGAGAGAGAGAGAGAGAGAAACTATATTACAATGTATTTTTCCGAGCAGGCCAAGATTCATGGATTGGAAAAATCCTTTGAAAGTGAATCTCTTTCATCACAAAAGCAGGAAAAAAAATGGCGGTTTCTCTTTATTGAATTTATCTCTTAAATATCCCTCGCTTTGCGAAGTAATATTTCGGCTCTTTCGCACATATGTAATTTGGGTCTTGCTTTCTGCCCATGTAATCAGACCTAGATAGATAGACAGAGAGAGATAGCGAGAGATAGATAGATAGATAGATAGATAGATAGATAGATAGATAGATAGATAGATAGATAGACAAGGGATTCAAACGAGACCAGAATTTCCCACGCTATCTTCCATCCTTCAGGAGATTCCCGGAGCAAAAAATTTGAAAATAAAAAAAAAAATTACTCTTTTTACTTGTCATTATCACGGCTGAATGATTCAGCTGTTCCGCCACGTTTTCGCTTCTTCCGATAATTACAAAGTAACGTAAAACAAATCTTGTCAGGTAATTGTTCTTTTGTTTTCGTCTGGTGTATAGATCTGGTTTCAAATGTGTTTTATTTTCGCCATAAACTAGTTTTAATTGCTGCGACAGAGAGAGAATGAGTTGACAATAGTGAAGAAGTGAGTTTTACTGCACACTCACACGCATATATAAAGATATACATACATACATATATACTATACAGTATATATACAGACATATATATATATACATATATATATATATATATATATATATATATATATATATATATATATATATTTTTCTGTAAATATGTATGCATCATAGATTGACACTTCAGAGAAACAAAAATAAGAAAAAAAATCTGCTTTCATTACAATTGAATTCGTTCAGACTGAAAACAATAATAAAGGGGACCTAACAGATTAAACTTTCAGAACTATCAATTGTGAACTAATTCCCTACGACAATCGAAGACAAAACTGGCTTCTTGGATTATTCCATATATCCAGTTTTCCAGTTTCACACCAGTCCTTGTTGTGTTCCTCCTCTTTTCCTTCCTCTGTTATATCCCTTATATTCCCTAGGATATATAATTAATCCCTATTTGTCGAGCTATGAACATATATCCCTATTGTATGGTTCGATGGATGAACTAACTTAAGTGAGGAAATCAAGTTTATCCTGTACGATAAGAAAGAGTTTATAGCTGAAAGTTGATAATGGCCCAAAACATAATTCAGATCTAACATAGCCTGATTATAAATGAATAATATTCAATAACTATTCAGTAATTAGATATATCATCAGAAGGTTCTCTCACCAATTCCCAGAACATTTTCAGCTCAGAATAAACATTATTATGAAAGTATGCATTTAAAGATTTTTTTTAGCCTAATCATATATCGTAAGGTGTCGACAGCATAGATTATATATACTTTCGTATAACGACACACACATGTTTATATATACATGTGTTTATGTGTGTTTGTGCGACGAGTGTACATCTAGGGTGTTATATATTCATCAGTATCCTAATTTCTAAGCACTTTTAATGAATACGTTGAGGGTTAGAGTTCATTCACATAGTAAACCATTCTCCTGAAACTTATATGTTTCTGGCCAAGATTATAAGGGTTTAGGTTTGAATGAGCTGTTCAGTAGATAATTTCTTTTAGGAATGATCTATTGAGTTATCTGTTTTGGCAAAGACTGCCGTTGTATAAGTACAGAATAAATACGGTATAACCTATATCTCATCCAAAATTCTCGAAGGAAAGAAAATTGCACAACTATAGGATAAATCTCACTGAAGCAATCTAATCAATATCTTCTAAAACTATGAGATACGAGGTTTTGAATGTCCTCTCTTTTCATTTTATCACGGGGGAAATACTAGACGTACTGAAGCAAAGTTTATTTTAGGCCCTTTTGTTTCATTCGTAACTTAATAATTTTCTGTTGGCTAAATGGACTGACCTAATTCTGACTTTAAGGTGGTTCAATTTGCATTTTCGGGAGAAGGGGGCGGGGCGGGGGAGGTGGAGGTAGAGGACGGGCTTGTTCTTATAATTTTTTTTTTTCTTTAGTGAGCATTTTTGGCATTACTTCTATGTTTTTCAACGTTATGGACACGAAACGAACAACAGTGGATGGCAACGCGCTTTCTACAAGCACCAAAGATGGTGTTTTAAAATGAAAAAAATATCAACTACATTCGAATTTGAATAAATACCGCCTTTGAAAGCTGCAGAGCTAAGATAATGTTTTATGTGTTAGTCTTATTTTAATAATTTGTCGGGGTAACAGGACTGTGACACATGGCAATATATTACCATACTCTTTGATGATCTTTTTAAATGTTGCAAGCTTTCTTAGATCGAAAGTAGGTCAAGCGTGACCACAACATTAAGATAACCTTGCAAAAATTAATAGGGATATTATCTGTTTGATCTATTCAGCCTTTCATCGTTTTCCTCAATTTCTTATAATCCGTCAACGAATTTCTCCATCATTTTCTAGGAATGTTTTTAGCACGGTTTTAGTTCAGTGTCAGAGGTTCGCTTCCTCCCTCTTTCACGTTCCGCTGAAATACTGATTTAACTTTTCTTTGCTAATAATGAGGTTTGTCACTCTCACGTAACGCACGAACTGTCAGGGCCAATCCCCGGGTCATGAGTCAAAAACAGAGTGACAGGTCATTTACGCGTGAACCTCTTTTCGCGCACAACGCTGAAACAAAACAAAAAAAAAAGTTCAAATTTATTTATGGTCGAAGTAGTTAAAGAAATAAGATTATTATTATTATTATTATTATTATTATTATTATTATTATTATTATTATTATTATTATTCAGTGGTGGATTCACAATCACACACACACACACACAATAAGATAAAAGAGGGTATATATATATATAAATTATATATATAGTGGTATATATATATATATATATATATATATATATATATATATATATATATATATATATATATATATATATATATATATATATATATATATATATATATATATATATATATATATATTCACACAGAGCACGTGTTTATGTGACTTTTGTCATATAGAATCAAGCAAATTTGAATCCTGTCTTTCCGCGTAAGATCATGACTCATTCCTAACAATGTTTTAGATTCCCTATTTCAGCAAGCTTCTCCTTCCATTTTATACAGATACGTGAATGATCATTATGGAATTATACTTCCCATTCATGTACTTTCATACATTGTATTTTATCATTGTATCTTTAGTTTCTGGAAACTCTCTCAATCGCTATTTCAAGATTTTATCGTCCTTGAAATCCTTCCGTTTTAGATATTTATATCATATATATTGGTCAGGTGACTCAAACCAATTTGAATTTATCTATTTGTTTGTTTTTCCATACGCACTTTACAATGCTTTTTTTCCTGAACACTTTTTTTTGCATATGGACATCCGATTCACTGAAAGCCTTCTCGATTAGTTAATAAAGCATTTATGATATTTCCTGATAAATATACATAAATTCTGATTATACGTAGTAACATTATTACCATTATTTCATTTACACTTCTGTCGAGATGTTTTATAAACAAATGAGAGAAGAGAAGAAAATGCGAAAAGAAGATCCATCAAGAGATTTATGGGCCCCGCAGACGTGACCTTCACCTTTGCTACAAGGCCATTTCCCAAACTGGGTTGTGGGGGGTAGCGCCAATTTGCAAGAAAAAGAATTCCACGGGGAACTTGTAGGGGTACCTGATGACCTTTCCGGGCGGAGGAGACTAAATACCTGTGATGTCCATTGCCAGGTGTGAAAACATCCCGTCGACGGAGGTCTTTGAGGAAGCTGCAACTCATTCAACTGAGGAGTAAGAAAAATACAGATGAAATGAAATATATATATATATATATATATATATATATATATATATATATATATATATATATATATATATATATATATATATATATATATATAATTATATATATATATATATATATATATATATATATATATATATATTATATATATATATATATATATATATATATATATATATATATATATATATATATATATATATATATATATATATAGAGAGAGAGAGAGAGAGAGAGAGAGAGAGAGAGAGAGAGAGAGAGAGAGAGAGAACTGTGCGTTGATGGAAATAATCCTGATCTTTGGCATCGCATGGTAAGAAGACACCCTCTATTAGGATCTTTCAACTGATGTCTTTGAGTAAGTTGTAAATTATTATACAGAGGAGTGAAGAAAAGGGGGAATGAAATGAAAGATACAGAGAGAGAGAGA